>NW_027140506.1:300000-425702 GCF_036365525.1 Heterodontus francisci | reverse complement strand
TCAGCAGGCAGCTCATGTGGGTAAAGAATTGGTTTAGCCCCTCCACCACTACCTTGGCAGAGATAGTTCTTCCATGGAATGTCCTCTCCACATCCATAATGGTGAGAAGATACTGCTTGATTCCTTTTGTTTTCGGCAGGGGTCCCACACAATCCTCCAGCATTTTGTTGAAGGGTTCCCCAAAAGCTGGTTTGGGAGTTAGGGGTGCACTTTTTATAGCAAGTTGGGGCTTCCCCACAACCTGGCACATGTGAACAGTTTTACAGATCTCCACCACATCTTTGTAGAGTTGTGGCCAGTCAAACTGCTGTCTTATGCAGGCTTGGGTTTTTCTGATGCCGACATGTCCAGCCATTGGAATTCCTGGGTTATTTTCAGTATTTACTTATGGTACCTGGGCAGAACAACTATCTGGTGAGCCACTGTCCACTCTTCATCCGCAGTTCTCCAAGGAGGTCTCCATTTCCTCATCGTCACTTCATTCTTTAAATAGTCACACTCTGGAACTCCCTCTGCATCAGTTTAACTTTAGACAGTCTTTGCTAACTTTTTTAACATTGGGTCTGCTTGCTCAGCCTCGACCAAGGAAGATCTGTTTAACACATCCTTTTTGTCCTCTGAATTCCCAAAGAAGCTTTCAGATAACTAGATAGGTGGGACATCAGTCTGCAGTGTCAGTTCATCCTCCTCTGATGGAGCTTGTTTGACCATGGACCAGCACAACACAAAGGCAGGAAAAATGTCAGGGGTCTTCTCCTGTAACTGCTCTGTCTATCTCATCTATTTCAGTCTCTTGAAAACCACTGGGAAAGCTAGCACCTTCACCCTGACCAGATCATTACCCAGGAACAGGACCACCCTGTCCACTGGTAAATTAGGGACAATACCCAGGGTTACCTGTCCTGAAACAAAGCTGCACTCCAGATATATTCGATATGGAGTCCTGGGCATTTACCTTCCCCAATACTGTTGACTAATACTTGAGCGTTCGATGCCCTCTCTGGGGGAGAGTTCATGCATTTTCCCAGCAGGAGGGAATGGGTGGCCCCTTTATCCCAAGTATGGCTTTGGGCTTCCTTGCTGCATTCGAGGGGTATTTGGTCACTTTTCCTTGGGATACAAAATCCTGCTATCTCGCAGGGATTTTCATAAATTTTCCAGCACTCTCTGTGTTGGGCATACTGGGTCTTACTGCCACAGTTAAAGTCACAGCCTGGTCTTCTGTGTTTCCCATCAGGGCCCCATTTCCTGAACTGGTCTGGTGTATCCTGATTAATCCGACAGATTTTCACTGTAACGTCCAGCAGTCAGCTCGGAGGTGATTGTTACAGTGGAAACACACAGGCTTTTGGGCGTCACTCCTGTTCTCAGCATTGTCTGCTCTGGCCTAAGGAGGACCCGTTGTGTTTCCACCTCTCCCTTCTTGCTCATGGCTGTTTTACTTTATTCATTCATGAGATGTGGGCGACGCTGGCTAGGCCAGCATTTATTACCCATCTGTAATTGCCCTGGAGAAGGAGTTGGTGATCTGTCTTCTTGAACCGCTGCAGTCCATGTGGGGTAGGTACACCCACAGTGCTGTCAGGAAGGGAGTTCCAGGATTTTGATCCAGCGACAGTGAAGGAACAGCGATATAGTTCTAAGTCAGGATGGTGTGTGACTTGGAGGGGAACTTGCAGATGGTACTGTTCCTATGAATTTGCTGCCCTGTCCTTCTAGGTGGTGGAGATCGCGGGTTGGAAGGTGCTGTCTAAGGAGCCTTGGTGCGTTGCTGCAGTGAATCTTGTAGATGGTACATACTGCTGCCTCTGTGCATTTATGGTGGAGGGAGTAAATGTTTGTAGATGGGGTGTGACAATCTGGAGCGTTGCTTTGTCCTGGATGGTGTCGAGCTTCTTGAATGTTGTTGGAGCTGCACCCATCCAGGCAAGTGGAGAGTATTCCATCACACTCCTGACTTGTGCCTTGTAGATGGTGGACAGGCTTTGGAGAGTCAGGAGGTGAGTTACTCGCTGCAGAACTCCAAGCCTCTGACCTGTTCTTGTCACCACTGTATTTATATGGTTACTCCACAAGCAAATGGACTGCTGGGTGTAGCACTACCTAGAACTGTACTCCAGGGAGAATGTTGTCACTGAGACTGCCTTCAATGCAGCCCAGTCTCTGCCAGTCATGGATGAGCTGGACGTACAGCCAACAAAATCGGAACTCAGTGATGCCATTGATTCTCTAGCCAGCGGAAAAGGACGGGAAGGACGGAATTACCCCTGAAATCATCAAGACTGCCAAGCCTGCTATACTTTCAGCACTCTACGAACTGCTTTGCCTCTGCTGAGATGAGGTAGCAGTCCCACAGGACGTGCGCGATGCCAATATCATCACCCTCTAAAAGAACAAATGTGACCACGGTGACAGCAGCAACTACCGTGGAATCTCCTTGCTGAGCATAGTGGGGAACGTCTTCGCTCGTGTCGCCTTAAACAGGCTCCAGATGCTGGCTGAGCGTGTCTATCCTGAGGCACAGTGTGGCTTTCCAGCAAAGAGATCCAACATTAACATGCTATTCTCCCTTCGCCAGCTACAGCAGGAATGCCGTGAACAACAGATGCCCCTCTACGGTGTTTTCATTGATCTCACCAAAGCCTTTGACCTCGTCAGCAGACGTGGTCTCTTCAGACTATTAGAAAAGATTGGATGCCCACCAAAGCTACTAAGTATCATCACCTCATTCCATGACAATATGAAAGGTAAAATTCAGCATAGCGGGGCCTCATTAGAACCCTTTACTTTCCTGAATGGCGTGAAACAAGGCTGTGTTCTCGCACCTACACTGTTTGGGATTTTCTTCTCCCTGCTGCTCTCACATGCGTTCAAGTCTTCAGAAGAAGGAATTTTCCTCCACACAAGATCAGGGGGCAGGTTGTTAAACCTTGCCCATCTTAGAGCGAAGTCCAAAGTCCGAAAAGTCCTCATCAGGGAACTCCTCTTTCCTGAAGACGCTGCATTAACATCTTATACTGAAGAGTGTCTGCAGAGACTCATCGACAGGTTTGCAGCTGTCTGCAATGAATTTGGCCCAATCATCAGCCTCAAGAAAACGAATATAATGGGACAGGACGTCAGAAATGCTCCATCCATCAATATCGGCGACCATACTCTGGAAGTGGTTCAAGAGTTCACCTAACTAGGCTCAACTATCACCAGTAACCTGTCTCTCGATGCAGAATTAAACAAGCGCATGGGAAAGGCATCCACTGCTATGTCCAGACTGGCCAAGAGAGTGTGGGAAAATGGCGCACTGACACGGAACACAAAAGTCCAAGTGTATCAGGCCTGTGTCGTCAGTACCTTGCTCTATGGCAGCGAGACCTGGACAATGTATGTCTGTCAAGAGCGACGTCTCAATTCATTCCATCTTCACTGCCTCCGGAGAATCCTTGGCATCAGGTGGCAGGACCGTATCTCCACCACAAAAGTCCTCGAGGCGGCCAACATCCCCAGCATATACTAAGCCAGCGGCGCCTGAGATGGCTTGGCCCTGTGACCCACATGGAAGATGGCAGGATTCCCAAGGACACATTGTGCAGCAAACTCGTCACTGGTACCAGACCCACCGGCCGTTCATGTCTCCACTTTAAAGACGTCTGCAAACGCGACATGACGTCCTGTGACATTGATCACAGGTCGTGGGAGTCAGTTGCCAGCGATCGCCAGAGCTGGTGGGCAGCCATAAAGGCGCGGCTAAAGTGTGGTGAGTCGAAGAGACTTAGCAGTTGGCAGGAAAAAAGACAGAAGTGCAAGGAGAGGGCCAACTATGTAACAGCACCGACAACCAATTTTATCTGCTGCACCTGTGGAAGAGTTTGTCACTCTAGAATTGGCCTTTATAGCCATTCCAGGCGTTGTTTCACAAACCACTGACCACCTCCAGGCACTTATCCATTGTCTCAGAGACAAGGAGGCCAAAGAAGGAGTTCAGTTGCTGGTCCGTGGTAACCCCAGGATGTTAATAGTGGGGGATTCAGTGATGGTAATGCAAATGTATGTCAAGGGGAGATGGTTAGATTCTCTCTTGTTGGAGATGATCATTGCCCAGCACTTGTGTGGCGCGAATGTTACTTGCCACTTAGCAGCTCAAGCCTGGATATTGTCCTAGTGTTGCTTGTTTTCTACACGGACTGCTTCAGTATTTGAGGAGTCACCAATGGTGCTGAACATTGTGCAATAATCAGCGAACATCCCCACTTCTGACCTTATGATTGAAGGAAGGTCATTGATGAAGCAGCTGAAGACGGTTGGGCCAAGGACACTACCCTGAGGAACTCCTGCAGTGATGTCCTGGAGCTCAGATGATTGACCTCCAACTCTAATCCTGTTATATTTTTCAGGTTCACGTGCAAAATGGTTGGCACATGGTTTAGGATTTCGGCTTTCCTAGCTTTTGGATGGATAGTAATCCCTTACTGCTCAGTTCTGTACAGAAATGTAATTAGGCCACACTTACAATATTGCGTGCAATTCTGGTCGCCACACTACCAGAAGGACGTGGAGGCTTTGGAGAGGGTACAGATGAGGTTTACCAGGATGTTGCCTGGTCTGGAGGGCATTAGCTATGAAGAGAGGTTGGATAAACTCGGATTGTTTTCACTGGAACGACGGAGGTGGAGGGGCGACATGATAGATGTTTTCAAAGTTATGAGTGGCATGGACAGAGTGGATAGTCAGAAGCTTTTTCCCAGGGTGGAAGAGTCAGTTACTAGGGGACATAGGTTTAAGGTGAGTGGGGCAAAGTTTAGAGGGGATGTGCGAGGCAAGTTCTTTACACAGAGGGTGGTGAGTGTCTGGAACTTGCTGCCGGGGGAGGTGGTGGAAGCAGGTACGATAGCGACGTTTAAGAGGCATCTTGACAAATACATGAATGGGATGGGAATAGAGGGATATGGTCCCTGGAAGTGCAGAAGGTTTTAGTTTAGGCAGGCATCAAGATCGGCGCAGGGTTGGAGGGCCGAATCGCCTGTTCCTGTGCTATACTGTATTTTGTACAATCCTCAACTCTTCAACGAATAGGGCATTTAACCTGCCCCAAGTTACTTCACTCTGGGTTAGGAAGGTACTGCCTCAAATGTGGACATTTTAATACTCCAGCAGTGAAAAACCCATTAAAACTTTATTGAAGTTTTTGAAGTTTTGCTAGGGAACCATTTGGTTCCCCATTCCCAATTTCCCAACTGTCTTTGGTTTTTGATCCCAGATGCGAGCCCCAAATTTATGTTACACTTCAGGTGAGGAGGGGTCGAAAGGCTCCCGTCTTGTCGCTCTCCTTGTTCGATGCCACAGGCTTTATTCCTTTTTAAATAGTGCATGTGTTTACCAATTCAGTGAGTGTTTAATACTTCAAGTGCTAGGATCATAAAAGAATCAATCAGGCAGGTTTTCTTTAGTTTAAACAAGAAAGAGGTTATTTTATTGTACTGAAAATCAAATACCGATTGAAGTAAAATAGTAAACTCTGCTTCAACTTTCATACACACACACACACACACACACACACACACACACACACACACACACACACATCACACGGACACACAAATAGGTTACAGAGTGATGGAGAATAGTTTGGGTTGGATTAGAGTCCAGAAGAAATAAAACTAATGTACAGTTTGTGGGGTCTTGTAATTCATTTTTCCTCTGACTGAATTCATGGTTCCAAAGTCTCTGCCTGGTAGAAGTGGACATGCAGCTGGTCCGCCTGGTTCAGGGGTTTCTTGGAGACAGTAATGCTCAGTGGCTTTCTTCCTCGGTCTCTGTAGCAATGGTGGACTTGGATGTTCTGCAGTCACAGACAGATTACAACATTTACAATGTTACCTGGGGAGAGAAAGAGAGCGTAAGACAGCCCAACCAGGGTCTTGCATGGGTTAGCTTGCAAAGCTTGTCTGCTGTGTGTAACAAAAAGTTACAAGTTTACATAGACTGGGGTAGGGGGGAGGGAGGCTGTCACATGGTCTATCAGTACCTTTCTTCCTTTAATGAGTTTCAAAGTCTAAGAATCCCAAGTCTCTCTCAAATTATATTGTAAATGTTTCTCCTGCAGGTACGTCTCCGCGAGTAAATGCTGCAAGATGGCTTTGAATGTCTTGCTAATGAGGGTGATCCCAGATAATCTACTCAATTGTTCAAAACATTGTCGTGGGTGGGAGCTTTGAAGACATACATCTCCACTTCGATGTCCTGGAATGTGAGGTATTTCAATGCAAATTGTGGTGGCCATCTTGACTACCAGCTTTTTAAATGTTAAATGCAGGATTCCAGCTTTCCAATTTCAAAGTTTAATGTTGGTTTCCAACCAGTGAATTAAAAATTCTCATTCAGCATAGCATGTTTTCTTGGCAGGAGGTATTAGAAAGGCGTGCTGCACTTCAAGATGTTAATACAAAAAGAATCCTGGTTGCTGTGGGAAATAAGAGTGGAAATTGTGAAGGAACGAACCATAGTTTTCCTTACACACAGGGATGGTGCCAAAGGACTGGAGAATTGTAAATGTTACACCATTGTCCTAAAAAGAGTGTAAGGACAAGCCCAGCAAATAGAGGACAGCCAGTTAAACCACGGTGCTGGGAAAGCTTTTAAAACAATAATCCAAAACAAAATTAACTGACTGGGACAAATGTGGATGAATTTAGCCTCACCAAAGCCTTGTTTCAATGCAGCAAGACACCCTTTCTCCTGTATTTCAATCCTCTCGCTATGAAGGCCAACATACCCGGGGACTGCTGGGTAGGGGAAAACTATTTATTTGGGCAGTTTTAAAATCTTTGTCTTTTGCGAGGAGCAGCCTTGATAGAACGGGGTGCGGAGCGGACTTTCAGCTGAGCGGTCAATTTCAGTAAGTTACAAGTTAATCCCTTTTTTGTTTCGGAGGACCGGGGACTGCTGGGTAGGGGAAAACTATTTATTTGGGCAGTTTTAAAATCTTTGTCTTTTGCGAGGAGCAGCCTTGATAGAACGGGGTGCGGAGCGGACTTTCAGCTGAGCGGTCAATTTCAGTAAGTTACAAGTTAATCCCTTTTTTGTTTCGGAGGACCGGGGACTGCTGGGTAGGGGAAAACTATTTATTTGGGCAGTGGCAGTACCCGAGACACTACACGTGTAGTGTCTCCCACCCACCCTCCTCCTCTAACCAAAAAAAAAAGGACTCTAGGGTGTTGATAAGGTAAGCTTTTTATTTAAAACTTCAGTCTGTCGGATTGCTAAGCGAACAAGTTTTGACTTTTTTTTTTCGTTTGGTTTTTCAGTAGATTTATTGGGAATCTAGAATAGTGGGAATGGAGGTAAAGGCAGTTGTATGTTCCTCCTGCAGAATGTGGGAGGTAGGGGTCGCCAAGAGTGTCCCTGCTGACTGCATCTGCGGGAAGTGCACCCAACTCCAGCTCCTCACAGACCGCGTTAGGGAACTGGAGCTGGAGCTGGATGAACTTCGGATCATTCGGGAGGCGGAGGGGATTATTGACAGGAGTTATAGGGAGGCAGTCACACCTCAGGTAAAAGAAGTAGGTAGATGGGTTACCGTCAGGGGAAGGAAAGGGAACCAGCAGGCAGTGCAGGGATCCCCTGTGGCCGTTTCCCTCAACAACAGGTATACCGTTTTGGATACTGTTGGGGGGGACGACTTACCAGGGGTAAGCAATGGGGTGCAGGTCTCTGGCACAGAGTCTGTCCCTGTTGCTCAGAAGGGAAAAGGGAAGAGGAGCAGAGCATTAGTCATTGGGGACTCCATAGTTAGGGGAACAGATAGGAGGTTCTGTGGGAACGAGAGAGACTCACGGTTGGTGTGTTGCCTCCCAGGTGCCAGGGTACGTGATGTCTCCGATCGTGTTTTTGGGATCCTTAAGGGGGAGGGGGAGCACCCCCAAGTCGTGGTCCACATAGGCACCAACGACATAGGTAGGAAGAGAGATGGGGATTTAAGGCAGAAATTCAGGGAGCTAGGGTGGAAGCTTAGAGCGAGAACAACCAGAGTTGTTATCTCTGGGTTGTTGCCTGTGCCACGTGCTAGCGAAGAGAGGAATAGGGAGAGAGAGGAGTTGAACACGTGGCTGCAGGGATGGTGTAGGAGGGAGGGTTTTGGTTTCCTGGATAATTGGGGCTCTTTCTGGGGTAGGTGGGACCTCTACAAACAGGATGGTCTTCACCTGAACCAGAGGGGTACCAATATCCTGGGGGGGAGATTTGTTAGTGCTCTTCGGGGGGGTTTAAACTAAATCAGCAGGGGAATGGGAACCTAAATTGCAGTGCCAGTGTACAGGCTGTTGAGAGTAGTGAGGTAGGGGATAAGGTTACAGGGACGCAAGAGGGCACTGGCAAGCAAGAACTTGGTTTAAAGTGTGTCTACTTCAACGCCAGGAGCATCCGGAATAAGGTGGGTGAGCTTGCAGCATGGGTTGGTAGCTGGGATCCTGATGTTGTGGCCATTTCGGAGACATGGGTAGAGCAGGGGCAGGAATGGATGTTGCAGGTTCCGGGATTTAGATGTTTCAGAAAGAACAGAGAAGAGGGTAAAAGAGGGGGGGGGGTGTGGCATTGTTAATCAAGGAAAGTATTACAGCGGCAGAAAGGACGTTTGAGGACTCGTCTACTGAGGTAGTATGGGCCGAGGTTAGAAACAGGAGAGGAGAGGTCACCCTGTTGGGAGTTTTCTATAGACCTCCGAATAGTTCCAGAGATGTAGAGGAAAGGATAGCGAAGATGATTCTCGACAGGAGCGAGAGTAACAGGGTAGTGGTTATGGGGGACTTTAACTTTCCAAATATTGACTGGAAATACTATAGTTCGAGTACTTTAGATGGGTCTGTTTTTGTCCAGTGTGTGCAGGAGGGTTTTCTGACACAGTATGTGGACAGGCCAACCAGGGGCGATGCCACATTGGATTTGGTACTGGGTAATGAACCCGGCCAGGTGTTCGATTTAGATGTAGGTGAGCACTTTGGCGATAGTGATCACAATTCGGTTAGGTTTACCTTAGCGATGGGCAGGGACAGGTATATACCGCAGGGCAAGAATTATAGCTGGGGGAAAGGAAATTATGACGCGATTAGGCAAGATTTAGGATGTGTAGGATGGGGAAGGAAACTGCAGGGGATGGGCACAAACGAAATGTGGAGCTTATTCAAGGAGCAGCTAATGCGTGTCCTTGATAAGTATGTACCTGTCAGGCAGGGAGGAAGTTGTCGAGCAAGGGAGCCGTGGTTTACTCAAGAAGTTGAAGCGCTTGTCAAGAGGAAGAGGGCGGCTTATGTTAGGATGAGACGTGAAGGCTCAGTTAGGGCGCTTGAGAGTTACAAGCTAGCCAGGAAGGATCTAAAGGGAGGGCTAAGAAGAGCAAGGAGAGGCCACGAGAAGTCATTGGCGGATAGGATCAAAGAAAACCCTAAGGCTTTCTATAGGTATATCAGGAATAAACGAATGATAAGAGTTAGAACAGGGCCAATCAAGGATAGTAGTGGGAAGTTGTGTGCGGAATCAGAGGAGATAGGGGAAGCGTTAAATGAATATTTTTCGTCAGTATTTACAGTAGAGAAAGAAAATGTTGCCGAGGAGATTACTGAGATACAGCCTACTAGGCTAGATGGGATTGAGATTCACAAGGAGGAGGTGTTAGCAATTTTGGAAAGAGTGAAAATAGATAAGTCCCCTGGGCCAGATGGGATTTATCCTAGGATTCTCTGGGAAGCCAGGGAGGAGATTGCAGAGCCGTTGTTGTTGATCTTCAAGTCGTCATTGTCGACAGGAGTAGTGCCGGAGGACTGGAGGATAGCAAATGTTGTCCCCTTGTTCAAGAAGGGGAGTAGAGACAGCCCTGGTAATTATAGACCTGTGAGCCTTACTTCGGTTGTGGGTAAAATGTTGGAAAAGGTTATAAGAGACAGGATTTATAATCATCTTGAAAAGAATAAGTTCATTTGCGATAGTCAGCACGGTTTTGTGAAAGGTAGGTCGTGCCTCACAAACCTTATTGAGTTTTTCGAGAAGGTGACCAAACAGGTGGATGAGGGTAAAGCCGTGGATGTGGTGTATATGGATTTCAGTAAGGCGTTTGATAAGGATCCCCACGGTAGGCTATTGCAGAAAATACGCAAGTATGGGGTTGAAGGTGATTTAGAGCTTTGGATCAGAAATTGGCTAGCTGAAAGAAGACAGAGGGTGGTGGTTGATGGCAAATGTTCATCCTGGAGTTTAGTTACTAGTGGTGTACCGCAAGGTTCTGTTTTGGGGCCACTGCTGTTTGTCATTTTTATAAACGACCTGGATGAGGGTGCAGAAGGGTGGGTTAGTAAATTTGCGGATGACACGAAGGTCGGTGGATTTGTGGATAGTGTCGAAGGGTGTTGTAGGGTACAGAGGGACATAGATAGGCTGCAGAGCTGGGCTGAGAGATGGCAAATGGAGTTTAATGCGGAGAAGTGTGAGGTGATTCACTTTGGAAGGAGTAACAGCAATGCAGAGTACTGGGCTAATGGGAAGATTCTTGGTAGTGTAGATGAGCAGAGAGATCTTGGTATCCAGGTACATAAATCCCTGAAAGTTGCTACCCAGGTTAATAGGGCTGTTAAGAAGGCATATGGTGTGTTAGCCTTTAATAGTAGGGGGATCGAGTTTCAGAGCCACGGGGTCATGATGCAGCTGTACAAAACTCTGGTGAGGCCGCACCTGGAGTATTGCGTGCAGTTCTGGTCACCGCATTATAGGAAGGATGTCGAGGCTTTGGAGAGGGTGCAGAGGAGATTTACTAGGATGTTGCCTGGTATGGAAGGAAGATCTTACGAGGAAAGGCTGAGGGACTTGGGGTTGTTTTCGTTAGAGAGAAGGAGGAGGAGAGGTGACTTAATAGAGACATACAAGATAATCAGAGGGTTAGATAGGGTGGATAGTGAGAGTCTTTTCCTCGGATGAGGATGGCAAACACGAGGGGACATAGCTTTAAGTTGAGGGGTGAAAGATATAGGACAGATGTCAGAGGTAGTTTCTTTACGCAGAGAGTAGTAGGGGCGTGGAACGCCCTGCCTGCAACAGTAGTAGACTCGCCAACTTTAAGGGCATTTAAGTGGTCATTGGATAGACATATGGATGTAAGTGTAGGTCAGATGATCGGCGCAACATCGAGGGCCGAAGGGCCTGTACTGCGCTGTAATATTCTAATTCTAATTCGAATACCATTTTCCTCCTTAACTGCCTGCTGAACCTGCATGTTTACTTTCAGCAACTGGTGCACAAGGACACCCAGGTCTCACTGCACCTCCCCCTCTCCAAAGTTATCGTCGTTCAGACAATCTGCCTTTCTGTTTTTGACACCAAAGTGGATAACTTCACATTTATCCACATGATACTGCATCTACCATGTATTTCCCACTCACTCAACCTGTCCACATCACACTGGAGCTTCTCTGCATCCTCCTCACAGCTCACCCTCCCACCCAGCTTTGTGTCATCTGCAAACTTGGATATATTACATTTGCTCTTACTGTTTGTTTCCTGTCTGCCAACTAGTTCTCTATCCATGTCAGTACCATACCCCCAATCCCATGGGATTTAACCTTTGCACGCTAATCTCCTGTGTGGGACCTTATTGAAAGCCTTATTAAAATCCAAATACAACACATCCACTCGTTCCCTCTTATCTATTCTATTAGTTACATCCTCAAAAATTCCAGTAGATTTGCCAAGCATGATTTCCCTTTCCTAAATCCATGCTGACTGTGTCCGATCCTGTCACTGTTTCCCAAGTGCTCTGTTATTACATATTTTATAATGGACTCTAGCATTTTCCCCACTACTGATGTCAGGATAACCCCTCTATAATTCACTGTTGTCTCTTTACCTCTTTTTTTAAAATAGTGAGGTTACATTGTCTACCCTCCAATCCATTGTAACTGTTCCAGGATAGAATTTTGAAGACTGACCAGCAATGCATCTACTATTTCTGGAGTCACTTGCTTAAGTGATCAGACCCACCGGCCGTCCATGTCTCCGTTATAAAGACGTCTGCAAACGCGACATGAAATCGTGTGACATTGATCACAAGTCGTGGGAGTCAGTTGCCAGCATTCGCCAGAGCTGGCGGGCAGCCATAAAGACAGGGCTAAATTGTGGCGAGTCGAAGAGACTTAGTAGTTGGCAGGAAAAAAGACAGAGGCGCAAGGGGAGAGCCAACTGTGCAACAGCCCCAACAAACAAATTTCTCTGCAGCACCTGTGGAAGAGCCTGTCACTCCAGAATTGGCCTTTATAGCCACTCCAGGCGCTGCTTCACAAACCACTGACCACCTCCAGGCGCGTATCCATTGTCTCTCGAGATAAGGAGGCCCAAAAGAAAAAGAAAGAACTTGCTTAAGTACTTTGGAATGTAGATTATCAGGCCCTGGGGATTTATCAGCCTTCAATCCCATCAATTTACCCAACACCATTTCCCTATTAATACTGATTTGTGTCCTCATTTGAGAAGAAAGAACCAAAGTATGTATTTAATTGTTCTGCCATTTCTTTGTTCCCTATTACTTCCAAACAGCATTTGATGAAGTGTCACTTAACAGGCTTGTCGATAAAGATAAAGCCCATGGAATAAAAGGGACAAAGTTGTCTGCATGACAGGAAGCAGAGAGAGGGGGTGAAAGGTTGTTGTTAGAACTGGAGGAAGTTTCCCCCAGGGGTCGTTACTAGGTCTGTAACTTTTCATGATCTATTTTAGCCACTTGGACTTGAGTGTAGATTAGAGATACAGCACTGAAACAGGCCCTTCGGCCCACCGAGTCTGTGCCGACCATCAACCACCCATTTATACTAATCCTACACTAATCCCATATTCCGACCACATCCCCACCTGTCCCTATATTTCCCTACCACCTACCTATACTAGGGGCAATTGCTAATGGCCAATATACCTATCAACCTGCAAGTCTTTGGCATGTGGGAGGAAACCAGAGCACACGGAGGAAACCCACGCAGACACAGGGAGAACTTGCAAACTCCACACAGGCAATACCTAGAATTGAACCCGGGTTGCTGGAGCTGTGAGGCTGCGGTGCCAACCACTGCGCCACTGTGCCGCCCTGTAAATAGCACAATTGTAAATTTTACACTTGCCACAAAACCTGGAAGTGTATTGCACAATGAGGATGATATTGACAGACATCAAGTGGATATAGACAGACTGATGGAATGGACGTACACATGGTAGATAAACATTAACAGAAACGCAAAATGATACATTTTTCATAGGATGGACAGGAGAGGCAATGGAAAATAAAGGGTGTAATTTTAATGGGGGTGCAGCAGAAGTTTGGATGCATGTGAATAATTCTATGGCAGGGCATGCAGATAAGATTGTTAAAAATGACATGCTGTGTGACTGTTACAAAGACAAACTATCCCTCCTTGTCTTTCACAGACGTACTGGAGCCTGTTACAATGTTGGTGTCTTCCTCCCACACCTCTCCACAGTCGTCCAGCCAGAAGGAACTACTATTACCTTCTTATTATTTCATGGTAAGTGAGCGCCGCTGTCTGGGCCAGCATTCATTGCCCATCGCTAATTGCTCTTGAGAAGGTGGTGGTGAGCTGCCTTCTTGATCCAACTGGTGCAGGTACACCCACAGTGCTGTTAGGAAGGGATTTCCAGGATTTTGACCCAGTGAGAGTGAAGGAACAGCGATATAGTTCCAAGTCCGGATGATGTGTGACTTGGAGGGGAACTTGCAGTGGTGATGTTCCCATGCATCACTGCCCTTGTCCTTCTTTGTGGTAGAGGTCGCGGGTTTGGAAGGTACTGTTTAAGGAGCCTTGGTGCGTTGCTGCAGTGCATCTTGTAGATGGTACACACTGCTGCCCCTGTGTGCTGGTGCTGGAGGGAGTCAATGACACGCCAACTACAATCAATCAATCAAGCAGGGCTGCTTTGTCCTGGATGGTGTTGAGTTCCTGGAATGCTGTTGGAGCTTCACCCATCCAGGCAAGTGGGGAGTATTCCATCGCACTCCTGATTTGTGCCTTATAGATGGTGGAAAGGCTTTGGGGAGTCAGGAAATGAGTTACTCGCCTCAGGATTCCTAGCCTCTGACCTGTTGTAGCTGCAATTCAGCTTCTGTTCAATAATAACCCCTAGAATGTTGATAGTAGAGGATTCAGTGATGATAACGCCATTGACTGTCAAGGGGAGATGGTTAGATTCTCTCTTATTGGAAATGTTCGTGTCCTGGCACTTTTGCAGCATGAATGCGACTTGCCACATATCAGTTTTGGGTGCATCTTGGTTTGCAAGTACGTAGTTCCTTGGAAGTGGCAACACAGGTAGACAGCGTGGTGAAGAAGCCATTTGGCTTGCCTTCATCGGTCGAGGCATTGAGTACAAGAGTTGGGACGTTATGTTACAGTTATACATAACGTTGGTTGGGCCGCATTTGGAGTACTGTGTGCAGTTCTGGTCGCTGCACTACAGTAAAGATGTGATGAAGCTAGAGAGGGTTCAGAAATGATTCACAAGGATGTTGCCTTGTTTGGAGGGCTTGAGTTATAGATAGAGATTGGATAGGCTGGGTCTGTTTTCCCTGGAGCGAAGGAGGCTGAGAGGGGACATGTTAGAGGTATATAAAATTCTGAGAGGCATAGATAAAGTAGTTGGCCAGAGTCTGCTTCCATGGTGGGGGCGACTAAATCTAGACGGCATAGAATTAAGGTGAGAGGGACGAGGTTTAAAGGGGATCAAAGGGGTAAATTTTTCACACAAAGAATAGTGGGTATCTGGAATGAGCTGCCTGAGGAGGTGGTGGAGGCAGGAACAGTAGCGACAGTTAAGAGGCATCTGGACAGGTACTTGAATGAGCAAGGCATAGTAAGATATGGAATTAATGCAGGCAGGTGGAATTAGTATAGATAGGCATCATGGGGTGACTAAATCTGAGGGGGGAGCTGATAGAAGTATAAAAAATTATGAGGTGCATAGATAGGAAGAAACTTTTTTTTTCCCCCTTGGCGCAAGTGTCAATAGCCAGGGGGTAGAGATTTACAGGAAGGGGCAGGAGATTTAGAGGGGAATTGAGTAAAACAAATTCACCCAGAGGGTGGTTGGAATCTGGACCACACTGCCTGAAGGGATGGTAGAGGCAGGAACCCTCATAACATTTAAAAAGTATTTGGAGAAGCACTTGAAATACCATAGCATACAAGGCTATGGGCCAAGTGCCAGAAAATGTGATTAGAATGGATAGGTGCTTGATGGCCAGCATGGATATGATGGGCCGAAGGGTCTGTCTATAGTCTATATAACTCTATGGCTGTACAAAATGAGTGGAGCTGAAGGAGAAGTTGATCAATGTGTGAACAATTTCAGCCTGGCAGAGGAGGGTGGTAGTGGATGGGGACTGGATGGGCCTCTGTTCAAGGAAGAAACAGAGAACCCTAAGACCGTCCTGGTGGGGGATGGAAGGTGCAGATACATTGGACGTCCATCATGAAGAGGAACTGGAAATTGTCAAAATGACGTAGTGCGTCCGAAGAGTCGCAGATGTAGGTGGAAAGAAACTGGACGAGGGGAGAAATAAATCGATTCAAGATAGGAAGTAATAAGTTCAAGTGGGGCAGGAACAGGCTGAAACAATGAGTCTGCTGGGAGAGTCCTGTTTGTGGATTTTAGGAAGGAGGTAGAAGTGGGTTGCCCGTGGTTGTGGGACTGTGAGGTTGGAAGCTGTAGCGGGAAGATCTCCAGAGGAGATGAGCTCAGTTACAGTCCTGTGGACAGCAGCTTGATGTTCGCTGGTGGGTTCATGGTCGAGAGGGAAGTAGGAAGAAGTGTCTGAGAGTTGATGCTGAGCCTCTGCAAGGTAGCAGTCGGTACGCTGGACAACAACAGCACCATCCTTGTCTGCAGGTTTGATCACAATGTCGGGATTAGACTTGAGAGAACGGAGTGCAGCAAGTTCAGAGGGGGACAGACTAGAGTGAGTGAGGGGAGCAGAGAAATTGTGATGGCTGATGTTTCACCGACATTTCTCAATGAAACGATCTAAAGTGGGTAAGAGGCCAAAGGGAGGGGTCCAGGTGGAGGGAAAATACTTGAGCTGGGTGAGTGGGTCCACTAGTCGGGGTGGGTGTAGGACTCCTGGTCAAGGAAGTGAGGCAGGAGGTAATGACGATGGAAAAGAGATCAACGGCATGCCGAGCGTGAATTTAATTGAGGTGGGAGTGTAAGGGGATATAACTGAGTCCTTTGCTAGGTACAGATCATTAGGTGACAGAGGGGGGGAAGGTGCACCTGTTTAAGAATAAGGGGTCACCCATTTAAGACAGAGATGAGGAGACATTGTTTCATCTCAAAGGGTCGAGAGTCTTTGGAATTCTCTTCCTCAAAAGGCAGTGGAAGCAGAGAATTTGAAATTTTTAAATGCAGAACTGGATAGATTTTTGATCAGCAAGGGAGTGAAAGGTTACCGGGGGTAGATGGAAATGTGAAATAATCAGTTCAGCCAGGAACTTATTGAATGGTGGAGCAGGCTCGAAGGGCCGAGTGGCCTACTCCTGCTCCTACTTCGTGTGTTCATATATAAATATATGTTGTTGTTGTTATTGATGGCTTTGGAACAGCTCTGTATACTCACCCCAGCCTGAAAAACAATCTATTTTCTGTGCCTTAGCCAATTGGATGTTCACACAACCACTTTGATCATTGGGTTCAGTTTTCCGAAGAAGTCGATTAAATCGCTCTTGATCAAACACCTTCTGAAAGTTTATATACATAACACCAGCTGTACAACCCTCATCAATCCCCTATATTACTCCATCAAATAAATCCTTCAAGCTTGTTAGATACAATTATGTCTTTAACATGTTCATGGTAGTTGACATTTATAAACCCTTGTTTTTCAAAACAGCAGGTATCTGTATCCTGGTTGATGGTTGAAATTTCCCCACCAGGGACGTTAAACTGACTGGTCAGTAAATACAGGGCTTAGTCCATATCTCCTTTTTTTAAACAATGTCTAACATTTACAACCATCCAGTCTCCTGTCATCACTCCAATATCCAAGAAGTATTGGAAGCTCCTGGCCAGTGCCTCTGTTATTTGCACCTTTCCTTCCCTCAACAACTCTCATACATCCCATGCAGACCATGTAAATGTTCTGCTTTATTGTGGTACAAAAAGGGTTGGATTGAACCTGTTTGTTCAGTGACTGTAATTAATGTAATCCATGGACTCTAATTGCGTCACTGGAGGGTTTCCTTCTTCTATTAATACAGGACTCCTTTTAATGTGTTCTTCCACCATGTCTGCAGGAGCATCACCCCCGCACTAACAGGGATCAGTGGCTCCAGTGAGATGGAGAGGATAGATCAGAATCTGAGAACAATAGATTGGAATGTTACAAAAATGGACAGGAGTTTATCCCATTGGTTTGATTATCTTACTGCGGATGATTATTGGATAACATTGGCGCATCGGATCCACTGGGCACTGATGCTGATTCAACACATTTATTATCCCATCCTCGCTATTGTTGGTGTCCCTGGTAAGTCTCTCTATCCAGCTATTAATTCTAGAAACCATGATTAACTGTTTTACTGTTCTTAACAATGACCACCTTCAAAATATCGTCCTCCATGTGAGCCCATTTGCTGCATAAACTCTGGTCTGTGTCTTTGTCAAATCTACTATTCCAATGCTGTCCTGGTTACTCTCCCTGTTACAAACCACCATAAACCACAGTCTGTACAAAACTCTGCTGTCTATATCCTAATTCATACTAAATCTCATTCACGCAACATCCCTGAACTCAGTGACCTACATTGTTTTTTGTAGGATAGTATACAAAAAGAAATAAATGGGGTGTGGATGAAAGGTACCACAATAATTATGGGTGAGTTTAATCTACATGTAGATTGGGCAAATCAGATTGGCAAAGGTAGCCTAAACAATTATCACATTGAGTGTATTCAGGACAGTTCCTTAGAGCAGCACGTTCTGCAGTCAACCAGAGAGGATAATGTTCAATGAGACAGGATTAATGAAGAACCTCCTAAAAAAAGAGTCTTTAGACGACAATTATCATAACATGATAGCATTTCAATGTTCAGATTGAAGGGAAAACTGTGGGTCTAAGACTAGTTTTAAAAAAAAACCTAAATAAAGGTAATTATAAGGATATGAAGGCATAGGTGGCAAAAGTGAACTTGGAAACTAGGTTAAAAGGTAGTACAGTAGAGATGCAGTGGCAGATTTTTAAGGAGATACTTACTAACTCTCAGCAAAGATGTATCTCAATGAGAAAGAAAGGCTCTTGCAGAAGGTTGCATCATACGCCGCAAAATAATGAAGTTAAGGATAATATTGAATTGAAAGAAACACGACAAATCTGCAAAGATTGTTGGTGGGTGAGAAGATTGGACAGATTTTAAGAACCAGCAATCAATGATAAAAAAGAGGGAAAGGTAGAGTGTGGGAGAAAGCCAACTAGTAATCTAAAAATAGAGGATAAGAGTTTATACAAGTATTTAAATAGGAAAATAGAAACTAAAATTAGTGTTAGTCCTCTAGAAAGTGAGTTTGCAGAATTAATAATGAGAAACAAGGACATGGTGGAGGTGTTGAACAGCTATTTTCTGTCTGTTTTCATTGTAGAAGACATAGCAAACCTTCCAAATATACCTAAATCAAGAGGCAAAAGGAAGTGAGGAACTTAAAACAATCACTATGACCAGAGAAAAGAGGATACTGGGAAAACTATCACACCTAAAGGCTGATAGGACCCACCATCCGTGGATAACGAAAACAGCTAAAGATAGTATCAAACTTAAAGATAAAGCATTTAGCGGTGCAAAGATGGGTGGCAGGGCAGAAGATTAGACAGAATATAAAAATCAGCAAAGAACAACTAAAGATTGATAAGGAAGGAAACATTAGAGTACGAGGGAAAGCTGGCTAGAAATATAAAGACAGATAGGAAGAGTCTCTATAGATATTTAAAGAAGAAAAGAGTTAACAAAGTGAGCATTAGTCGGACAGAAAGTGAGTCAGCGAAATTAATAATGGAAAACAAGGAGATAGCAGATGAATTGAGCAGATATTTTGCATTAATCGTCACTATTGAGGATGCAAGTAACATCCCAGTATTAGCTGTAATTCAGGAAATGGAAGGGAGGGAGGGAGAAACCCAAGAAAATTACAATCACCAGGGAAGTGATACTGAACAAATTGTTGGAGCTGTGGAATGACAGTCCCCTGATCCTGAAGAGTGACTAGTGAGATAGTCGATGCGCTGGTTTTGATTTTTCAAAAATCCCTAGATTCAGAGAAGGTTTAATTCGATTGGTAAATAACGAACTCCTTTATTCAAAAAGGGAGAGAGACAGAAAGCAGGAAACTACAGGCCAGTTAGCTTAACATCTCTCTTAGGAACAATGTTAGAAGCTATTATTAGATATGTAATAGAGCATTTAGAAAAAGTCAAGGTAATCAGGCAGAATCAACATGGTTTTCTGAAAGGGGAAATCATGTTTAACCAATTTATTGGAGTTCTTTGAAGAAGTAACATGTGCTGTGGATAATGGGGAACTGGTGGATGTACTGTACTTAGATTTCCAGAAGGAATTTGATAGAGTGCCACATCAAAGGTTATTGTGAAAAAGAAAATATCATGGTGTAGGGAGTAGTATATTGTCATAGATAGAAGATTGGCTAGCTAACAGGAAATAGAGAGTAGGCATAAATGGGTCATTTTCTGGTTGGTAAGATGTAATGAGTGGTGTGCCACAGGGATCAATGCTGGTGACACAACGTTTTATAATTTATATAAATGACTTGGATGAAGGGACTGAAGGTATGGTTGCTAAATTTGCTGATGAAACAAAGAGAGGTCGGAAGGTAAGTTGTGAAGAGGATATAAGGAGGCTACAAAGGGATATAGATAGGTTATGTGAGTGGGCAAAGATCTGGAAAACGGAGTATCATGTGGGAATCGTGAAATTTCCCATTTTGGCAGGAAGAATAAAAAAGAAGTGTATTATATAAATGGTGAGATTGCAGAGCTCTGAGATGCACAGGGATCTGGGTGTCCTAGTGCATAAATCAAAAAAGGTTAGTATGCAGGTACAGCACGTAATTAGGAAAGCTAATAGAATGTTACCATTTATTGCAAGGGGAATTGAATACAAAAGTAAGGAGGTCTTGCTACAGTTATACAGGTAATTGGTGAGACCACATCTGGAGGACCGACTATTGTATTGATCTCCTTAGTTAGGGAAGGATGTAAATGCGTTGGAAGCAGTTCAGGGAAGGTTTGCGAGACTAATACCTGGCATGGGCGAGTTGTCATATGAAGAAAGGGTGGGCAGGCCAGGGTTGTACCTGCTGGAGTTTAGAAGAGTAAGAGGCGACTTGATTGACACATAAAAGATCCTGAGGGGTCTTGACAGGGTGGATGTGGAAATGATGTTTGTTCTTGTTGGAGAATCTAGAACTCGGGGTCACTGTTTAAAAATAAGGGTTGCCCATTTAAGACAGAGATGAGGAGATTTTTTTTCTGAGGGTCATGAATCTTTGGAACACTTTTCCTCAAAAGGCGGTGGAAGCAGAGTCTTTGAATATTTTTAAATCAGAGGTAGATAGATTGTTGATAAGCAAGGAGGTGGAAGGTTAGTGGGAGAAGCTGGGATTGTGCAGCCGAGGTTACAATCAGATCAACCATGATCTTATTTAATGGCGTAGCAGGCTCGAGGGCCCGTGTGACCTACTCCAGCTCCTACCTTGCATATTTGTCTGTCCAGTCCAGTCCCCAGGACCAGAAGGCCTGCGTCCAAGGGTCCTAAGGTAAGTATGGTCGATAAATGTGCTGACGACATCAAGATGGGACGGAAAGTACGTGGTCAAGATGAGGTAAAGTGTTTGCAAAGGGATACAAATAGGTTCAGTGAGGTCGCAAAACTTTGGCGGATGGAGTACAATGTGGTAAGATGTGAACTTGTTCACTTTGGCCGGAAGAATAGAAAAGCAGTATACTATTTAAATGTAGAGAGATTGAAGAACTCGGTGGTACAGAGGGATCTGGGTGTCTGGGTACATGAATCTGAAAGAGTTAGTATACAGGGACAGCAAGTGATTCGGAAGGCAAACGGAATGTTAACGTTTATTGCAAAGGGAATCGAGTATCAAAGTGGGGAAGTTTTACTGCAGCTGTGCAGGGTCTTGGTGAGACCACATCTGGAATATTGTGTACAGTTTTGGTCTCCTTATTTGATCAAAATGAAATTATTGCATAAGAAGCAGGTCAGCAAAAGTTAACTTGACTCATTCCCTGAATGAAGGGGTTATATTATGAAGACATTTTTTAACGGTTTGGAGTTTAGAAGAATGAGATGTGTCTTATTGAAGCTTATCAGATCCTGAGGGGACTTGATAGAGTGGATACCGGGAGGATGTTTCCATTGTGGGGGAGACTGGAACAAGGGGATAAAGTTTAAAAATAACAGATCAGTCATGTCCTTATTCGAATGGTGGAGCAGGCTCAACGGGTCTAATGGACTCCTCCTGCTCCTCAGTTCTATCTTCATATGTCCAAAAACACCTCAATTTTAATATTCTCACTCTTGTGATCAAATCCCTCCATGTCCTCACCCCTCTGATTATCCCAATCCCCTGTCCATTTCCAATATTCCTGAAACTTGTTCATCTTAAAGTCTTTTTATAATTCCCTTTTTAAACAGAGTTTCTTTCCCTCTGTCTCTCTCCCTGACCACACATTTCATCTCTCCAGCTCTACTGGTGCTGTGGAAGTTTGGATCCATAGAATAGTGTGGGCTGCAGTGCCGGTCACATCCAGTACATTGCACAGGACACCCATGCTGGCCGGGGTGATAGCGTGGGTGTAACGTGTGTGTGTCTGTAGTATGAGGAGGGTATGAATATGGTGTTCATCAGCCATTCCCACAACTGTGACGTACGTCTTTGAAACTTGACCTGGACATGTCCACTGACCACCTGTGTTAGTCACTCTCAGCTGAACATGCATTCAGCAGCACGAGGAAATCCCTATAATGTTATTTCAAAGGACCAGGCATCCAACTTACAGGTGAGGGGCTTTTGACTTACTTCTGCTCGTATAAAGTTGGGGGAGGTGCTGTGGATGATTTTCTGGAGGTTGTGTTGTGAGCTGCTGCAGGCATTCAGGGAGGACAGAGGATTTGGTGACCCAACACTGGACCAGGTATGGGGACTGTAGTTACTGTGTCTCTGGGTCTACTGTAGCTACTGTGTCTCTGCAACAAATGGAGCAGAGGCTGCAGAGAGGGGAAGCTCTGTAAAGAGGGAGGAGGAGGGGTCTCTTCCCTACCCAGCCCGGGTTCTCCAAGCACTAAAGAGCAGTGGTCCTAATACCGAGCCCTGGGGAACACCACTGCATACTCCCATCGAGTCTGAACAACAACCTTTCACCACTTCTCTCTGTTTACTGTGCATTAGACAATGTTATATCCAAACTGTCACTGTCCCTTTAATCCATAGGGTTCAATTTTCCTAACATGTCTATTGAATGTGACTTCATGAAACACCTTTTGAAAGTCCATATCTATAACTTCAATGACAGGCAGATTGGTGAGGACGAGGTCAAATACATTTTTCACTCTGGTTGGTTACCTCACCGCCTGCTCCAGACTCAGTCTGGCAGCCACGTCCTTTCGGACTCTGCCAGCTCAGTCAGTAGTGATGCTACCGAGTCACTCTTGGTGATGGATATTAAATTCCCTTACCCAGGGTACATTCAGTGTCCCTGCTACCCTTAGTACTTCCTCCAAATGGTGTTCAACATGGAGGAGTACTGACACATCAGCTGAGGGAGGGCGGTAGTTGGAAATCAGCAGGAGGTTTCCTTCCCCATGTTTGACCTGATGCCATGAGACTTCATGAGGTCCTGAATCAAGGGTCTGTCCTGTCTCTGGGGGGTAGACATACCTTGGAATGGGAATGCTTGTGTCTGGGACATTATAAGATATAATTCGGTGAGGATGAATTTGTTTTCTGCAA
Organism: Heterodontus francisci; assembly: GCF_036365525.1. Taxonomy (NCBI): domain Eukaryota; kingdom Metazoa; phylum Chordata; class Chondrichthyes; order Heterodontiformes; family Heterodontidae; genus Heterodontus; species Heterodontus francisci. The sequence continues at coordinate 402,644 of NW_027140506.1, read as the reverse complement.
CTTGACAAGTCTATGCGACTGTTCTGCCAATTTTTGCACAAGCCTCCAGTTGTTACCAAGGAAGACTTTGCAGGGTCGACAGGGCTGAGTTTGCCTTTGTCGTTTTTGGTGCCTAGGTCGATACCAGGTGGTCCATCCAGTTTCATTGCTTTATTTGGCTTTTCTACAACCGAGCAGCTTACTCCTCCATTTCATAAACAACCACATTGCTGTGGGTCTTGAGTCACATGTAGGCCAGACCAGATTAGGATGGCAGATTTTCTTCCATAAGGGACATGAGTGAACCAGATGAATTTTTACAACAATTGACAATGTTTTCATGGTCACCATTAGAATAGATATTTTAATTTCAGAATTTTACTAATTGAATTCAAATTTCACCATCTGCCGTGGTGGGACTTGAACCCATGTCCCCAGAGCATTAGCCTGGGCGTCTGGGCCACTAGTCCAGTGGCATTGCTACTCCACCGTCACCTCCCTGTGGTTCAGTTTCGGGGGTGGGGCAGAGCTTTAACACTGGTATAATTCCCTCAAAGCCCCTCTTCACAGCTTCTAACCCTTCACTAATTCTGGTATTTTCTGACGGTAACTCGTTTTGGTCCAGGATTTGTTCTAATTTTCTCTACATCTAATGTACAGTGTCAATGCCTCCTGTTCCCAGAGTAACTGATTGTACAGGATGCAACTGTTCTCCTGACAAACTTCAATTTCCTTCTGTAACCTATCTATCTGTTCCTTCAATTGGTTGTGTTTGTTTTATTTAACTGTGATGTGCACAGATGATCCCCATTGTCCAACTTATCCCAGCACTTTATTTTAGCAAAAAGTTGCATTTCTGGATGTTCTCATAAATTCTCCTGAGGATGAAATCGTAAACCACACTGGACTTCTCCAAAATTCTTAGGAAGTCAGTTATTCCAGGTGCGACTGTTTTTCTCTGTCAGGAAACTGATCAACTATTCCCTGTGATATACCAACAACATTATGCATCTGACTTTATTTCTTCCAAGTTCTCTCAAGGTTCCATCCTCGCTGTTAGCAATGATCACACACATTTCACCGAGTATAAACTCTCTCCCTCTCTCTCTGTCTCAAAGTTTCCTACCCGGTCCCACTGATGATCACTCATGCCCAACTGAGATTATAATTTCTCACAAACCCAAGTAAACCAGGCCTCTGAACCCAATCTCTGTGATCCCTCTCCTAGACCTCTGTAAGATCAGATCATGTGTCACAGATCATCCAAAAGTAGGTCGAGGAGACACAAGCAGTTTATTGCGGATTGACAGTTCAAATACAAAACAAAATCAGAACAGATAGTGTAGGCATCTGACCTGTGACAGGTGAGAATGGTTTGTTATCCTCGATTGGATAGATGGAATGGCATGATCTCTGCTGTCTGACCTGTGACAGGTGAGAATGTTTTTTTTATCCTGGATTGCATGGGTGGAATCTTATATTATCATATTATTGTATTCTATTCAGGGGATGTGAGTATCACTGAGAAGGCCAGCATTCGGTCCCCATCCCAAATTGCCCTTGAGTTGCCCTTTGCTTTTTTACAGGTGTACCGAAAACTGACTGGACCTGACCAGCATGCATTGTGCAGGCCAAAAGGGTGTATCTGAGATAAAGTAACCTGTTAACAGCTACAAGCTGCTTTACAGATTAACAGAGTTACTCGTGGAAGAAAACACTTTTAGTCTGAGTGATGTTTGAAAAATAAACAGAACGGTGATACATATCACATCAAAACTAATTAAGAGACCTACTTCAAAGTTCTATTTCACTTTGATGCCAATTTAGAACTTCACAAAGGTTTTGCATACACAAAACCCTGCAGACATGTATTTTATTTTTTTATTTTATCTTTATGTAGAGATACAGCACCGAAACAGGCCCTTCGGCCCACCGCGTCTGTGCCGACCAACAACCACCCATTTATACTAACCCTACAGTAATCCCATATTCCCTAACACCTCCCTACACTAGGGGCAATTTACAATGGCCAATTTACCTATCACCTGCATGTCTTTGGATGTGGGAGGAAACCAGAGCACCCAGCGAAAGCCCACACAGACACAGGGAAAACTTGCAAACTCCGCACAGGCAGTACCCAGAATCTAACACGAGCCCCAGGAGCTGGGAGGCTGCGGTGCTTACCACTGCGCCACCCCATGTTGGACATGTTGTCTGGAAACACAAAGAAAAGAGATTGGCGTGACTGAATATGTTTTAAAATGTTAATTCAGCTGGTCTAAGTTTTACAAACTGTCTTTGATTGATGATGCCAGTGCCTGTCTTCTTAGAAATGAGAATAAACTAGAAATTCTCTAAGAAACAGTTTGTAAGACATCAGGAATGCAAGGGATTTGGATTCTTTCATTGTCCTGTGGTTTAAAATATGTATGTAACCAGGAAGGAAAGCTGCTATTGGTTTTACTGATATCAGTCCCGGGGCATCTGTAACATCCACAAGGGGTGATGAAATTACTGAAGGAAATGTAAACACATGCTCACCATCAAGGCAGTCTCTTGTATCACAGTTTGAACAAAGAATTAGACATCTCATTGGACAACTGTAGCTTACGGTGGATTTTAATAGGGCAGTGTGATCTTATCAATGAAACATCCAGCCCACCTTGGTATGAAAGGTGTAAAGATTATTGTAAATGGTGATTCAGTGATAAGGTCGAGGAGCTTGGTCAGTTACTGAACGAATAGCACAAATCCTTGTAACATGTTTGTGACTAATGAGTGTATTGCTAACAGGTGCATTGTGAATGGGTATTTTGTATAATTGTTAACTAGTAGTATTCCTACTCAATCTCGTAGAGTCATTGGTGCTCAATTTGAGCTTTGAGTGCTGTACCGTTATTTCCTGTCATTCTCATGTTCGAACCACAGAGTAACCAATCAAAAAATCACAATTTATAAACAACAATTGTTTAGATATGTGGATATGAGGCTTCACATTTTCATTCCCAGGAATGTCGACACAAAGACCTGTGTCCAGAGTTATGTCCTTGACCAGTTAACGACCCCTATGAAAAACTCTGGAATACAATTCCTGCCTCTTTGTTGTCCATTCATAATTATCCTTAACAACTGAGTGACTTGCTAGGCTATTGCAGAGGACAGTTAACAATGAACCTTGTTAACATTGAGTTACATGTCGACCAGATTAGGTAAGGATGGCAGATCTCCTTCCCTAAAAGACATTAGTGAATCAGATAGATTGTTATAAAAATCAATTATAGTTTCATGCAACATTACTGAGTTCAGCTTTCAATTCCAGATTTGATGTTATTGATTAATTGAATGTATTAATTAAATTCCACCAGCTGTCACTGCCTCTCCACCTCACGTTCCTCCCAGAAGACACTACTGAAAACCTTCCTCTATGACCAATCTGTTGGTCATCTGACCTCATAATCTCCTGTTGTTTCACGTGTCATACTTTCCTTTATAATGCTCCTGTAAAGCACCTTGTGATGTTTTATTACATTAAAGGCATTATGTAAATAAAGGTTGTTGTTGACATTTACCAGACATGGCTTGTTTTACTATATCCTTGCTGCTTGTCGTTTTTTGTCCATTCGAATCCTATATCCACTTGAGATAATTCAATATATTTACGTTTACAACCTCGCTATTGTTGGTGCCCTGGTAAGTCACTCTATAAAGATTTAATTCTCTAATCCATTTTTACCTATACTACTGTTCTTGCCATTGACTCTTCCCTCCTTGCTGCTGTTGTTATCCCTGGTGAATCTCTATCTCCAGCTATTAGCTGTCAAACCATTGCTAATGGTATTACAGTTCTTGTAATGAACTCTCTCATCTTTGCTGCTGCTGCTGTCTCTATTTCCCACTGGAGATCTGTAAACACTGATTCACTGAAATACTGTGATAGAGTCATACAGTTGTACAGCATAGAAACAGGCCCTTCGGCCCACCGCGTCCATGCCGACCAGAATGCCTATGCATACTAATCCCACCTGCCTGAGTTAATGCCATATCCCTCTATGCCTTGCTCGTTCAAGTACCTGTCCAAATGCCTCTTAAATGTTGCTACTGATCCTGCCTCCACCTCGTCCTCAGGCAGCTAATTCGAGATATTCTTTATGTGAAAAATTTACCCCTTTACGCCCCTTTAAACCTCCTCCCTCTCACCTTAAATATATGTAATTTTAGTCACCCCTACTATGGGAAACAGACTATGGCTATCTACCCTATCTATGCCTCTCATAATTTTATATACCTCGACCATGTCCCCTCTCAGCCTTCTTCGCTCCAGGGAAAACAGACCCAGCCTATCCAATCTCTATCATTAACTCAAGCCCTCCAAACAAGGCAACATCCTTGTGAATTATTTCTGAACCCTCTCTAGCTTAATCACATCTTTCCTGTAGTGTGGCGACCAGAACTGCACACAGTACTCCAAGTGCGGCCTAACCAACGTTATGGACAACTCTAGTGTGACGTCCCAACTCTTGTACTCAATGCCTCGGCCGATGAAGGCAAGCATGCCATACACCTTCTTCACCACCCTGTCTACCTGTGTTGCCACTTTCATCGAACTATGTCCTTGCACCCCAAGGTCTCTCTGCTCAGCAACACTCCCCAGGGCCCTGCCATTCACTGTATATATCCTGCCCTTGTTTGACCTCCCAAAATGCATCACTTCACACTTGTCTGCATTATATTCCATTTTCAAATCCCTTGACCACCTCCCCAGTTGATCTTTCTCCTGTTGTAACCTTAGACAACCTTCTTCACTGTCCACTATACCACCAATTTTGGTGTCATCTGCAAACTTACTAATCATACCCCTTACTATCACATCCAAGTCATTAATATTTATGACAAACAACGGAGTGCCCAGCACCGATCCCTGCGGCACACCACTGGTCACCGGCCTCCAATCTGAAAAACAACACTCCACTACCAGTCTCTTCCTTCTGTCACTAAGTCAATTTTGTATCCAGTTGGCCAGCTCACTCTGGATCCCATGTGTTCTAACCTTATGGACCAACCAACCATGCGGGACCTTGTCAAAGGTCTTGCTAAAGTTCATGTCGACAACATCCATCGGCCTGCCCTCGTCAATTATCTTTGTCACCTCCTCAAAAAACTCAATCAAATTCGAGACATGATTTCCCACACACAAAGCCATGCTGACTATCCCTAATCATACTTTGCCTTTCCAAATGCATATAAATCCTGTCTCTCAGAATCCCTTCCAATAACTTTCCCACCACTGATGTAAGGCTTGTAGTTCCCTGGTTTATCCCTGCTGCCCTTCTTAAATAAAGGCACAACATTAGCTATCCTTCAGTCTTCTGGTACGTCACCCGCGGCTAACGATGAATCAAAATGTTCTGTAAATTAATTTTTTGGAAGACTGAAGCCAGTGCCATTGGTATCCATCACAAACTCCATCTCCAATCTGTGAAACACATACCCCTCCCTGGACAATTTAGGAGGCTGAAACAGACTGTTTACAGCCACTGTGTTCTATTTAAACCTAAGCTGAATTCATCTCCATATTCTCTCCATCAACAACCCTGCCTACTACCACCTCTGAAATATCACCCTTCTCCACCTCTGCCTCACTCTATCTGCTGCATAAATCCTCATCTGTGCCTTTGTTAAATCCGCACTTGACTATTGCAATTCTATCCTGGTCACGTTCCCAGGTATAAACCTCAATCAACCACAACCCATCCAGAACTCTGCTGCCTGTGTTCTAACTCACACCAAATCCCGATCACCCATCACCTCTGTGCTCACTGATCTACATTGGCTCCCGGTCTGGCAGCACCTTAATTTTAATCTTCTCATTCTTTTGTTTGAATCCCTCCATGGTCTCACCCTTCCAATTAGTCCCAATTCCCCTCTCAGAGAACAGTACAGCGCAGTACAGGCCCTTCGGCCCTCGATGTTGCGCCGATCTGTAAAACCATCTGACCTACACTATTCCATTTTCATCCATATGTCTATCCAATGACCACTTAAATGCCCTTAATGTTGGCGAGTCTACTACTGTTGCAGGCAGGGCGTTCCACGCCCCTACTACTCTCTGAGTAAAGAAACTACCTCTGACATCTGTCCTATATCTATCACCCCTCAACTTAAAGCTATGTCCCCTCGTGTTTGCCATCACCATCCGAGGAAAAAGACTCTCACTATCCACCCTATCTAACCCTCTGATTATCTTATATGTCTCTATTAAGTCATCTCTCCTCCTCCTTCTCTCCAACGAAAACAACCTCAAGTCCCTCAGCCTTTCCTCGTAAGACCTTCCCTCCATACCAGGCAACATCCTAGTAAATCTCCTCTGCACCCTTTCCAAAGCTTCCACATCCTTCCTATAACGCGGTGACCAGAACTGCACGCAATACTCCAGGTGCGGTCTCACCAGAGTTTTGTACAGCTGCAGCATGACCTCGTGGCTCCGAAACTCGATCCCCCTACTAATAAAAGCTAACACACCATATGCATTCTTAACAGCCCTATTAACCTGGGTGGCAACTTTCAGGGATTTATGTACCTGGACACCAAGATCTCTCTGCTCATCTACACTACCAAGAATCTTCCCATTAGCCCAGTACTCTGCATTCCTGTTACTCCTTGCAAAGTGAATCACCTCACAAGTTTCCGCATTAAACTCCATTTGCCATCTCTCAGCCCAGCTCTGCAGCCTATCTATGTCCCTCTGTAACCTACAACATCCTTCGGCACTATCCACAACTCCACCGACCTTCGTGTCATCCGCAAATTTACTAACCCACCCTTCTACACCCTCATCCAGGTCATTTATAAAAATGACAAACAGCAGTGGCCCCAAAACAGATCCTTGCGGTACACCACTAGAAACTAAGCTCCAGGATGAATATTTGCCATCAACCACCACCCTCTGTCTTCTTTCAGCTAGCCAATTTCTGATCCAAAGTACTAAATCACCTTCAATCCCATAGTATTTCTGCAATAGCCTACCGTGGGGAACCTTATCAAACGCCTTACTGAAATCCATATACACCACATCCACGGCTTTACCTTCATCCACCTGTTTGGTCACCTTCTCAAAAAACTCAATAAGGTTTGTGAGGCACGACCTACCCTTCACAAAACCGTGCTGACTATCGCGAATGAACTTATTCTTTTCAAGATGATTATAAATCCTATCTCTTATAACCTTTTCCAACATTTTACCCACAACCGAAGTAAGGCTCGCAGGTCTATTATTACCAGGGCTGTCTCTACTCCCCTTCTTGAACAAGGGGACACCATTTGCTATCCTCCAGTCCTCCGGCACTATTCCTGTCTACAATGACGACATAAAGAACAAGGGCAAAGGCTCTGCAATCTCCTCCCTGGCTTCCCAGAGAATCCTAAAATAAATCCCATCTGTCCCAGGGGACTTATCTATTTTCACACTTTCTAAAATTGCTAACACCTCCTCCTTGTGAACCTCAATCCCATCTAGCATAGTAGTCTGTATCTCAGTATTCTCCTCGACAACATTTTCTTTCTCTACTGTAAATACTGACGAAAACTATTCATTTAACACTTCCCCTATCTCCTCTGATTCCACACACAACTTCCCACTACTATCCTTGATTGGCCCTAATCTAACTCGAGTCATTCTTTTATTCCTGATATACCTATAGAATGCCTTAGGGTTTTCCTTGATCCTATCCGCCAATGACTTCTCGTGTCCTCTCCTCGCTCTTCTGAGCCATCCCTTTAGATCATTCCTGGCTAGCCTTCACGTCTCATCCTAACATAAGCCTTCTTCTTCCTCTTGACAAGCGCTTCAACTTCTTTAGTAAACCACGGCTCCCTCGCTCGACAACTTCCTCCCTGCCTGACAGGTGCATACGTATCAAGGACACACAGTAGCTGCTCCTTGAATAAGCTCCACATTGCGATTGTTCCCATCCCCTGCAGTTTTCTTCCCCATCCTACGCAGACTAAATCTTGCCTAATCGCATCATAATTTCCTTTCCCCCAGCTATAATTCTTGCCCTGCGGTATATACCTGTCCCTGCCCATCGCTAAGGTAAACCTAACCGAATTGTGATCACTATCACCAAAGTGCTCACCTACATCTAAATCTAACACCTGGCCGGGTTCATTACCCAGTACCAAATGCAATGTGGCATCGCCCCTGGTTGGCCTGTCTACATACTGTGTCAGAAAACCCTCCTGCACACACTGGACAAAAACTGACCCATCTAAAGTACTCGAACGATAGTATTTCCAGTCAATATTTGGAAAGTTAAAGTCCCCCATAACAACTACCCTGTTACTCTCGCTCGTGTCGAGAATCATCTTCGCTATCCTTTCCTCTACATCTCTGAAACTATTCGGAGGTCTATAGAAAACTCCCAACAGGTTGACCTCTCCTCTCCTGTTTCTAAACTCGGCCCATACTACCTCAGTAGACGAGTCCTCAAACGTCCTTTCTGCCGCCGTAATACTCTCCTTGATTAAAAATGCCACCCCCCCCCCACTTTTACCATCTTCTCTGTTCTTTCTGAAACATCGAAATCCCGGAACCTGCAACATTCACTTCCTGTCCCTGCTCTACCCATGTCTCCGAAATGGCCACTACATCGAGATCCCATATTCCCATATTCCTGCAAATCTTTTACAATCAAGTCTAATTCCATGTCTCCTTTCAAAGTGAATTTCCTTCCCTCTCTATCACTCCGTGGTGTTGATTTTCAGCTCTTACAACACCACTGTTGCCCACACTAAGAAAGTTTAGATCCATAAAATGTATGAGCTGAGCTATCAGCCACTTCCGGCATGGCCAGCACACTGCCTCATGCTGTGCAGAGCTCTAGCCCGAGTGTACATTGCATGCATTAATACCAGGAGGAGTTGTCGAATGTCACGCCAAACTGCTAAAGATTGTTGCAGCAAGGTTAATATCTTGCTTGTCTCCAAGGGGGCGGAGCAAAGCATTCTCCGCTGCGCCGCTTAACGTAACCCTTTTGTTTTAATGGAAAGGAACTAAACTCCCTTTTCAATGTTTTTTGGTATCCTTAGGATTTTCAAACAACAAAATCTTTAGTAACATTATCAACTTCGAAGGAAACCATCTCCATCAGGAAAGACAGCATTTTAGATCAAACTCGAATTGTTTCCAAACTTTTAGCATCTTTTGTAAGAGGTTTCTAATCCATGGATTTTTTAAATAAAACAAAGATGATTCCAAATTCCAATTGACTGCAATAAATATTTAAAAATCAAAACTGCCCATGTTATATGAGTGAGTCCTATGTCCGGAAATTAAGACTCCCCCAAAACTCGACATGCTAAACTTGAAAGTTCATTGTGGTTGCAAATGACATTTCCAGTTTTTTGTTTTCAATTTAACAGGTTAATTACCCTTAACAGTATTAATTTAATTCAAACTTATTAACTTATAATACTTATTAACTGCACACAGAACAGAATAGCACGTGCTTTTTAAAAAAATTACGTCCTTTTTCTTGTTCTTCAGGCGCCTTTTCAAATGTCTGTAATAAAACCAAAAACTAAAGAAAAAGTTATTTAACATTCTTACAACAAAAGATTTAACACCAGCTCCTTACACAAACTTTAATCTTTCCCATTATCTCCTTTGCTTATCCTTCTCTCCCTTAAAACCAATATCCAATTCCTGACATTTGCTACTTAAAACAGTCAGTAAAACGTGTCTTTAATTTAAACTCCAAAAAAAAAACTGGAACAGATTTTAAACTGGAACTCCAATTCAAGCAGGAGTTGTAAACTTCAAATCGGATTTCTGCCAAACATCTTCAGACCTTCAAGGCTGAAGCTTATCTTTTAGAAAATTGTTCATTGCCTTTTCACAGTTGCAAAACTAACTTTTAAAATCAAAATAAAATTTTAACCTAAAATATAATTCAAGTTTATATCCCATTCCTGGGTGCACAATCTTAAATCGGAATGAACACCCTCAACAATCACTTTTCACACTCGTTCAATTCCAAACAACTTAATAGACTCATGCTTTCAACATTAAAGTCAGACAACAAAGAGTTAACGACAGTCAGTTCTACAGAATACAGGTTTCACAGAACACAAGCTGCACATCCCAGACATTCAATTCATTCATGGACGCTTCCAACAATCACACATTCGAATCAAAGATACAGTAACTTGTTTTAACTCTAAAACATAGTCCTCTGCCATAAACTTAGTGAATACCTTTTTTCCTTTTTTTTTCACTGCCAGCTGGCAGCTAATGGACCCGTCCAGTCCCCACTCGAGCGTCATCTTTTTTCACTGGCCATCCTTATGTAGAACCGTTAGAATCTACTCTCAGAGGTCAGCTTTTAACCTAGCACAACTTGTAGTAAACCGTCTCCTGGCTATCTGTCGGGTCACAAGTCATACAACAAGCTTATGATATATATACGCATACATATATTCCAAACCCTCCTTGACAGTGCCTACGTCTCTTAACGAACTACCTACCACCGTTTGACCATTGTTCAGATCCTGTTCACAAACTTGGCATTCGTTGGTCACGAAACACCACCCGGCACCGGGATACTCACCCGGCATTCCTGATGGCATCAAGCGACCGCCGAATCCTGTTCTCAAGTTCGGGATCAGGTTTCTGCCAACCCCCCCTTGGCCCCTTCTGGGTTATAGAAGAGCTGACTTACACCTGATCCTGCCGACTACGCCAATTGCTAGTGGGAATGAATCTAGAAGAATCACTCGGCACTCAGGTCTGCACCAATGTCAAACAGTTTATTACACCGGCAGGGAGCAGGTCACTGGGCTGTTCAGATGCCTCTCCACCGAAAAAAGGGAAATCCACAACAGATATACAGTTACTCAGCCCATCCCGGCTGGACATGGTCCAATCATAACGGTTATTGATTCCATACATTACACATATTACCAATTAGATTACTCATTAGGCATCATGTGGCTACATGATCAGCTCGTGCAAGCCCCCTGATCACCATTGATCATCTCAGGCCCCATCAATTATCCTTGAGACTTCCAATTGTCACTTGTAATTGGGCCTGCATTCCTGAGGGTGCTGTGCAGTCTGCAGTTACATTGATAAGAGGGGCTCCCTCGGTGTCTGTGCTGTGCTGTACCAGGCTCAAACTGCAAGCTAAGTAACTTGTCCCACAATGCCTCGGGTCAATACTCCATATTGTTACACAATATGTAGCTATACTTTCAACTTATATATGAGAGTATATATGTATATATATATATATATATATTCACTAGGATTATATTAATCTACTTACTCAAATAACATTTGAACAGTATGATATTTACTGCAGGTGCCTCTGTGCTTGGGAATACCCTACAACAGCAGAATGAAGGGTAGGTAGTTAGTTTGATCTTGGTGTAGGTTAAAGCTTCGGCACTGCATCGTGGGCTGAAGAGCCTGTACTGTGCTGTACTGTTCTTTGTTCTATGTTCTCTAAAATCTGTATAGACATAGTAGACATACGACCCGTGACAGGTGAGAAAGGCTTTCTGGCTATGGATCGGATGTTAGAAGCTATTATTAAAGATGTTATAGCAGGGCACGTGGAAAAAATCAAAGTGATCAGACAGAGTCAACATGGTTTTGTGAAAGGGAAATCATGTTTAACCAATTTACTGAAGTTCTCTGAAGAAGTAACATATGAGGTGGATAACGGGGAACCGGTGGATGCACTGTACATAGATTACCAGAATACATTCGATATGGTGCCACATCAAGAGTTATTGCGGAAAATAAAAGCTCATGTTATACAGGGTAACATATTGGCTTGGATAGAAAATTGGCTAGCTAAAAGGCAAATAGGGAGTAGGCATCAATGGGTCATTTTCTGGTTGACAGGTTGTAACGAGTGGTGTGCCACAGGGATCAGTGCAGGGGCCTCAAAGTTTTGCAATTTTAATAAATGACTTGGATGAAGGGACTGAAGGTCTGTTGAATAAATCTGTTAATGACACAAAGTTGTGAAGAGGACATAAGGAGGCTACAAAGGGACATAGATAGGTTGAGTGAGAGGGCAAAGATCTGGCAAATGGAGTAGAATGTGGGAAAATATGAAATTGTCCATATGGCAGGAATAATAAAAAAAGCATATTGTCTGAATGGTGAGCGATTGCAGAGCTCTGAGATGCAGAGGGATCTGGGTGCCCTGGTGCATGAATTACATAAGGTTACTCTGCAGGTTCAACAAGTAATTAGGAATGTTAATATAATGTTATCACTTATTGTGAACGGAATTGAATACAGAAGTAGGGAGGGCATTGTTGAAACCATTTCTGGCATGCTGTGTGCATGCTGTCTTCTTATTTAAGGAAGGATGTAAATGCGTTGGAAGCAGTTTAGAGAATGTTTACTGGACTAATATGGGCGGGCCGTCATATTAGGGAAGGTCGGACAGGCGAGGCTTATATTCACTGGCGCTTGGATGAGTAAGAGGCGGCCTGTTCGAAACATATAAGATTCTGAGTGCGGGACGGAGCAAGTGAGGGCGACAAAGAGAGAAGTAGAGGGAGAGAAAGAGAGAGATAGAGATAGAGCTCAGCTCATCTGCTGCTGAAACCCTCATCCATACCTTTGTTACCTCGAGACTTGACTATTCTAACACACTCCTGGCTGGTCTCCCACATTCTACTAACTGCAACCTTGTGGTCATCCAAAACACTGCTGCCATCTTCTAATTTACACAAGATTCTGTTCACCCAACATCCCTGTGCTCACTGACCTACATTGGCTCTTGGTCCAGTAACGCCTCATTTTTATTATTCTCCCTCCTGTGATCAAATCCCTCCATGGCCTCATCCGTCTGATTATCCCAATACTCTGTGAATTTCCAATATTCCTGGTGCTGTGGAAGTTTGGATTCATAAAATAGTGTGAGCTGCACTGTCGGTCACATCCAGCACATTGCACAGGACACCGAGGCTGACCGGGGTGCTAGTGTGGGTATAACGTGTGTGTGTCTGTAGTGTGAGGAGGGTCTGAATCTGGTGTCAATCAGCCATTCCAGCAGCTTTGATGTACGTCTTTGAAACTTGGTCTGTGCATGTCCACTGACCGCCTGTGTTAGTCACTCTCAGCTGAACATACATTCAGCAACACACGGAACCCATTCTAGTGTTATTTAAAAGGACCAGGCATCCAACTTGCAGGTGAGGGGGTTTTGACTTACTTCTGCTATTGTAAAGTTAGTGGAGGTGCTGCAGATGGTTTTCTGGAGGTTGTGTTGTGAGCTGCTGCAGACATTCAGGGACGACAGAGGATTTGGTGACCCAACTCTGGACGAGGTATGGGGACGGTAGTTACAGTGTCTCTGTGTCTGTAACATGATCAACAAATGGAGCAGAGTCTGCAAATCGGGAAAGCTTTGTACAGAATGAGGAGGAAGGGGCACTGCCCTACCCACCCTGGGTTTTCCAAGAGCAAAAAGAGCATTGGGCCTAATACCGAGCCCTGGGGAAAACCACTGTATACTCACATCTAGTCTGAACAGCAACCTTTCACCACTTCTCTCTGTTTACTGTTCCTTAGCGAAGGCTATATTCACACAGTCACTGTACCTTTAATCCATAGGGTTCAGTTTTCCTAGGCTGTCTATTGAAGGTCACTTGATCAAACACCTTTTGAAAGTCCATATATATAACTTCAATCACACCACCCTCATCAACCCTCTCCATTGTTTTATCACAGAACTCCATCAAGTTTACCTCACCACCACCTCTCTCCACTCCTTCACTGTTGTTAAATTATCAGACTGATTATCCGACACCCAGTACTGCATGAGCAGAAATTTCCTCCAATTAAATATTGGGAAGACTGAAGCCATTGTTTTGACTCCCCACTCCAAGTCTGTTCCCTTGCTATTGATCCCATGCCTCTCCCTGGTAACAGTCTAAGATTCAGACAGTTTGTTTGCAAACTTGGTGTCATATTTGACCACTAAATGAGTTTTAACCTCATTTTCAGGATATCATTACAACCACATATTTTCACCTCAGTGACATCGCCCGACTTCACCCTGTCTCAGCCCATCTGCTGCTGAAACCTCATTCATGCCTCATCACCTCTCAATGTGATTATTCCAACTCACTCCTGGCTGATCTCCCACATCTACTCTCTGTAAACTTGAGGTGCTCCACAAATTCTGCTGCCCATGTCCTAACTCCCTGTTCACCTAGCACTGACAGACATTGACTGCTGATTAAGCAATGTCTTTATTTTAAAATTCTCCACCTTGTTTTCCCTCCATGGCATCGCCCTCCATCCTATATATGTAATATCCTCCAACCCCACAACCCTTAAAGATATCTGCATTCCTCTCTTTCTGGCCTCTTGTGTGTACCTGATTTGAATTACTCCACCATTGGAGGCTGCACCTTCAGTTGTTTAGGTGCCAAGCTCTGGAATACTCTCCCTACAGAGCTCCACCTCTCTGCCTCTCTGCCTCGCCACTCACTTTCCTTATTTAAGATACTCCTTAAACCTACCTCTTTCACCAAACTGTTGGTCATCTGACCCAATATCTCCATATATGGCTCAGTGTGATACATACAACCCTCCAGTCCCTTGTCGCCACTCCCATATCCAAGGAGGATTGGAAGATTCTGGCCAGTGCCTCTGCTGTTTCCACCATTCCTTCTCTCAGCAAGTCTTATGCATCCCATCCAGACCGGGTAAATACTCTACTTTATTGTGGTACAAAAGGTGTTGGATTGAAAGGGGTTAATTGAACCTGTTTGTTCAGTGACTGTAATTAATGTCGTTCTCTATGGATCTTAATTGTGTCACTGGAGGGCTTCCCGCTTCTATTGATAAGAGGCTGCTTTCAATGTGTTATCCCAGAGTGTCAGCAGCAGCATCACCGCCGGCAGTAACAGGGAAAAGCAGCTCCAGCGAGAGCGAGGGAGAGGATAGATGAGAATCTGAGAACAATAGATTGGAATGTTACAACCGTGGGTCAGAATCTGAGAACAATAAATTGGAATGTTGCAACAATGGGCAGGAGTTTATCCTTTTGGTTTGGCTATGTTACTGTGGGTTATTCTTGGATGACATTAGCAGATCGGATCTATTTCGCACTGAAGATGACTCAATGCATTTATTATCCCATCCTCGCTGCTATTGGTGTCCCTGGTAAGTCTTTCTATCCAGCTATTACTTCTATGATTAACTGTTTTACTGTTCTTAAGAACGAACATCTCCGTAATATCGTCCTCCATGTAAGCCCATTTGCTGCATAAACTCTGATCTGTGCCTTTGTCAAATCTACTATACCAATGCTGTCCTGGTTACCATCCCTGTTAGAAACTGCCATAAACAACAGTCTATCCAAAACTCTGCTATCCATATCCAAACTCGCACAAAGTCTCATTTACCCAACATCCCTGTGCTCAGTGACCTACATTGGTTTCTGTAGAATAAAGTATAATGGAAGAAATAAATGGGGTGTGTAAGAAAGGTGCCACAATAATCATGGGTCACGTTAATCTACACGTAGATTGGGCAAATCAGATTGGCAAAGGTAGCCTGGAAAATTAGTTGATAGAGTTTATTCGAGAAAATTCCTTCGAGCAACACGTTCTAGAGTCAACCGGGAGCAGACTGTTCTGGAACTGATAATGTGCAGTGAGACAGTATTAATCAAGAACCTCATGGTAAAGGAGCTTCTAGGCGACAATGATCATAACATGATAGAATTTCAACGTTCAGATTGAAGGGAAAACTGTGGTCTAAGACTGTGTTTCTTTACCCAAATTAAGGTAATTATAAGGATATGAAGGCATATTCAACTAAAGTAAACTGGGAAACTAGAGTAAAAGTTAGAACAGTACAGATGCAGTGGCTGACTTTTAAGGAGATGCTTAAAAACTCTCAGCAAAGATATATCTCAGTGAGAAAGAAAGCCTCTTGGAGGAGGTTGCATCATACGTGATTAAATAGGGAAGTTAAAGGACAATATTAAATTGAAAGAAACACTGTACATTTCTGCAAATATTAGTGGTAGGTGAGAAGATTGGACAGATTTTAAGAACCAGCAACGAATGACAAAAGAAAATAAGAGTGTAAAAGTATAGTGTGGAAGAAAGCTACCTTGCAATATAAACAGAGAGTAAGAGTTTCTACAAGTATTTAAAAAGGAAAAGAGTAACTAAAGTTAGTGTTAGTCTTCTAGAGAGTGAGTTTGGGGAATTAATCATAAGAAACAAGGACATGGAGGAGGGGTTGAACAGATATTCTGTGTCTGTTTTCACTTTAGAAAACTTAGAAAACCTTCCAAAGATACTAAATCAAGAGGCAAAAAGGGAGATAGGAACTTCAAATAATCACCCTCACCAGGGAAAAGGTACTTGGAAAGCTATTACACCTAAAGTCTGACAGGACCCGCCATCCTTGGTGAACTGAAATTGTTAAAGATCGTATTAAACTAAAGAAAAAGCATATAATTATGCAAAAATCAGTGGCAGGTCAGAAGATTGGGCAGATTATAAACAGCAGCAAAGAACAGTTAAAGATTAATAAGGAGGTAAAAATTAGAATACGAGAGAAAACAGGCAAGAAATGAAAAAGACAGATAGTCAGAGGTTCCAAATATTTAAAGAAGAGTTAACAACGTGAGCGTTGGTCCTATAGAATGTGAGTCTGGGGAATTAATAATGAATAATAAGGAGATAACAGGTGAATTGAACATGAATTTTGCTTCAGTCTTCACTATAGAGAACACAAGTAACATCCCAGTATTAGCAATAAGCCAGGAAATGGAAGGGAGGGAGGAACTCAAGAAAATTCCAATAACCAGGGAAGTGGTACTGAGCAAGTAGATGGAGCTGCGGGCTGACAAGTTCCCAGGTCCCGATGGACTTGATTGTAGGGTGTTAAAAGATAGTGGCGAGTGAGATAGTTGATGCATTAGTTTTAATTTTCCAAAATTCTCTAGATTCGGGGAAGGTTCTGTTAGATTGAATATAGTGAATGTAACTCCTTTATTCAAAAAGTAAGGGAGACAGAAAGCAGGAAACTACAGGCCAGTTAGTTTAACATCTCTCTTAGGTAAAATGTTAGAATCTATTATTAAAGATGATGTAGCAGAGCATTTAAAAAGATCAAGGTAATCCGGCAGAATCAACATGAGTTTGTGAAAGGAAAATCATGTTTAAACAATTTATTGCAGGTCTTTGAAGAAGTAACATGTGCTGTGGATAAGGGGCAATTGATGGATGTAATGTACTTAGATTTTCAGAAGGCCATTAATAAGGTGCCACGTCAAAGGTTATTGCACAAAATAAAAGCTCATGGTGCAGGGAGAATAATATTGGCATGGATAGAGGATTGACTAGCTAACAGGAAACGGAGAGTAGGCATAAATGGGCCATTTTCTGCTTGGAAAGATGTGCTGGGGTCTCAACTTTTTACAATTTATATAAATGACTTGGATGAAGGGATTGAAGGTATGGTTGCTAAATTTGCTGATGACACAACGATAGACAGGAAGGTAACTTGTGAATAAGACATAAGGAGGCTGCAAAGGGATATAGATCGGTTAAGTAAGTGGGAAAAGATCTGATAAATGGAGTATAATGTGGGAAAATGTGAAATTGTCCGTTTTGGCAGGTAGAAAAGAAGCATATTTCTATCGTGAGAGATTGCAGAGCTCTGAGATGCAGAGCGATCAGGGTGCCCTAGTGCATGAATAACAAAAGGTTAATATGCAGTTTCAGCAAGTAATTAGGAAAGCTAATAGAATGATATCATTTATTGGAATGGGAATTGAACATAAAAGTAGGGAGGTTATGCTACAGTTATACAGGACATTGGTGAGACAATATATGTAGTACTGTGTAAAGTATTGGTTTCCTTATTTAAGGAAGGATGTAAATGTATTGGAAGCATTCAGAGAAGGTTGTCCAGACCAATTCCTTGAATGGGCAGGTTGTCTTATGAGAAAAGGTCGGAAAGGCTAGGCTTGTATCCACTGGAGTTTAGAAGAGCAAGAGGCGACTTGATTGAAACATATATGATACTGAGGGTTCTTGACAGGGTGGATGTGGAAAGGATGTTTCCCCTTGTGGGAGAATCCAGAACTATGGGCCACTGTTGAAAAGTAAGGGGTCGCCCATTTAAGACAGAAATGAGAAGAACTTTTTTTTTCAGTGGGTCGTGAGTCTTTGAAACTCGTTTCCTCAAAAGGCAGTGGAAACAGAGTCTTTGAATATTTTTAAAGCAGAGGTAGATAGATTCTTGATAAGCAAGTGGGTGATTGGTTATTGGGGGAAGGCGGGAATGTGGATTGAGGTTACAATCAGATCAGCCATGAAGTTATTGAATGGCGGAGCAGGCTCGAGGGGCCAAGTGGCTTACTCCTGCTCCTAATTCGTATGTTTGTATGCTCGTATGACAAGTCCCCAGGATCAGATGGCCTGCATCCAAGGGCCTTAAAGTATGTGGCTGCAGAGATAGTGGAGGCATTGATTATAATCTTCCAAAATTCCTTAGATTCTGGATGGATCCCAGCGGATTGGAAAGGAGAAAATGTAACACATTTATTCAACAAAGGAGGGAGACAGAAAACAGGAACCTATAGGGCAGTTAGCCTAATATTTGTCAGAGGGAGTTGCTGGAATCCATGAATAAGGAGGTTATAACAGCATACCTAGAAAATCATTATGGGACCAGACAGAATCAACATGGTTTTGTGAAAGGGAAATCATATGTAAATTATTTATTAGAGCTCTTTGAGGAAGTTACAAGCAAGGTGGATAAAGGGGCACCTGTAGATGTGGTGTACGTGGATTTCCAAAAGGCACGTATAGGGGGTTACATATTGGCATGGATAAAGGATCGGATAGCTAACAGGAAACAGAGACTAGGGATAAATGGGTCTTTTCTGCGTGGGAAATCAGTATCTACAGGAATCAGTGCTGGGGCATCAACTATTTACAATCCATATCAATGACCTGGGTGCAGGGACAGGATGTGTGGTAGCTAAATGTGCCGATGACAGCAAGATGGGAAGGAAAATAAGTCGTCAAGAGGAGGCAAAGAGTTTACAAATGCATATAAATAGGTTAAGTGAGATTGGCAAAAATTTGGCAGATGGGGTATAATGTGATAAAATGTGACCTTGTCTACTTTGGCAGGAAGACTAGAAAAGCAATATACTATTTAAATGTCGAGAGAATGCAGAACTCGGTGGTACAGTGGGATCTGAGTGTCCTGGTACATGAATCAGAAAGAGTTAGTATACATGGACAGCAAGTGATTAGGAAGGCAAATGGAATGTTAGTGTTTATTGCAAAGGGAATCATGTATAAAAGTGGGGACGTTTTACTGCAGCTGTGCAGGGCTTTAGTGAGAACTCATCAGGTGTACTGTGTACAGTTTTGGGTCTTTTTATTTGATAAACATGATACAATTGCGTTAGAAGCCGGTAAGACAAAGTTCACTTGATTCATTGAGCGATTGAAGGGTTTATTTTATGAAAAAAGGTTGAACAGGTTGTGCTATTGGATTATGAAATAATAAGAGGTGATCTGAGTGAAACATGGAATATCCTGAGCGGACTTGATAGTGGACTTGTTTCCTCTTGTGGAGGAGACTGGAACTATGGGATACAGTACAACAATAAGAGTTCAGCCATATTAAGCCATGATCTTATCGAATGGTGGAGCAGGCTCAAAGGGCCGAATGGCCTAAACGTGCTCCTGCGTCCCATGTTCCTATGTCCAGTAAAACCTCAATTTGAATATTCTCACTCGTATGATCAAATCCCTCATGCCCTCACCCCTCTGAGTATCTCAATCCCCTGTCCATTTCCAATATTCCTGAAACTTGTTCATCTTAAAGTCTCCTTCTAATTCCCTTTTTAAAGTGACTTGCTTTCCTTCTGTCTCTCTCCCTGCCCACACATTTCATCTCTCCTGCTCCACTTGTGCTGTGGAAATTAGGATCCATAAAATGGTGTGAGCTGCACAGCCGGTCACATCCAGCACATTGTACAGGACACCCAGGCTGACCGTGGTGCTAGTTTGGGTGTAACGTTTGTGTCTCTGTAGTGTGAGGAGGGGTCTGAATATGGTGCCAATCAGCCATTCCGGTAGCTTTGATGTACGTCTTTGAAACTTGGTCTGTGCATGTCCACATGTCCACCTGTGTTAGTCACTCTGAGCTGCACGTACATTCAGCAACCCTCCACTGTTATTGAAAAAGACCAGGCATCCAACCTACAGGTGAGGGGCTTTTGACTTACTTCTGCTATTGTAAAATTAGTGGATGTGCTGTTAATCGTTTTCTGGAGGTTGTGTTGTGAGCTGCTGCACACATTCAGGGAGGACAGAGGATTTGGTGACCCAACTCTGGATGAGGTATGGGGACTGTAGTTACAGTGTCTCTGGGCCTGTAACACGACCAACAAATGGAGCAGAGGCTGCAGAGAGGGGAAGCTCTGTAAAGAGGGAGGAGGAGAAGGCTCTGTCCTACCCAACCCGGGTTTTCCAAGAGCAAAAAGAGCAGTGGTCCTAATACCAAGCCCTGGGGAACACCACTGTATACTCCCATCCAGTCTGCACAACAACCATTCACCACTTCTCTCTGTTTACTGTTCATTAGCTAATGTTATATCCACACAGTCACTGTCCCATTAATCCATGGGTTCAGTTTTCCTAATCTGTCTATTGAATTCCACTTGAACAAACACCTTGTGAAAGTCCATATATATAACTTCAATCACACCACCCTCATCAACCATCTCCATTGTTTTATCAACGAACTCCATCATGTTTACCTCACCACCATCTCGCTCCACTCCTCCACTGTTGTTAAATTATCAGACTGATTATCTGACATCCAGTACTGGATGAGCAGAAATTTCCTCCAATTAAATATTAGGAAGACTGAAACTATTGTTTTTACTGCCCCACTCCAACTCTGTTCCCTTGCTTTTACTTCCATCTCTCTCCCTGGTAACAGTCTGAGATTCAGACAGTCTGTTTACAACCTTAGTGTCATGTTTGGGACAACATTAATAGGCAGATGCACAAATGTGGGTTAATTAAGGAAAATCAGCATGGATTTGTTCAGTGAAAATGGTGTTTAACAAACTTGCTGGAGTTATTTGAAGAGGTATAAAGGAAGCTTGATGAGGGCAATGTTGTTAATGCGGTGTAAATGGAATTCCAAAAGACATTTGATAAAGTGTCACACAACAGACTTGTGAGCAAAGTTATGGCTCATCAAATAGAAAGGACAGTAGCAACATGAAACTAAATTGATTGACTGACAGGGAACAGAGAGAAGTGATTAATGGATGCTTTTCGGGCTGGAGAAGTGTTTGTAGTGGAATCAAAACAAAATGCTGCCGATGCTGGAAATCTGAAATAAAAACAAAATGTACTGGAAATACTCAGCAAGTCTGGCAACATCTGTGGAGAGAGAAGCAGAGTAAATAAAAACAGCACGTGCTGGAAATACTCAGCAGGTCAGGAAGTATGTATGGAGAGAGAAGCAGAGTTAATGTTCCAGGTTTGTGATTTTTCATCAGAACTGGCAAAGGTTAGAAATGTAATAGGTTTTAAGCAAGTAAAGCAGGTGTGGGGCTGTAAACACGAGGACATAAATGTGGGCATTAGAGCAGTGGTGGGGATGGAGGGTGTTGAAATGACAAGCGAGTGGAAGCTCGGGATCATGCTTTGGGACTGAGCGGAGGTGTTCCACAAAGCGCTCACCCAATCTGTGTTTGACCTGCTGTGGTGTTCCAGTGAACATCAACGCCAGCTCGAGGAACAGCACCTCGTTGTCCGATTAGGCACTCTACAGACTTCCGGACTGAATATTGAGTTCGATAATTTCAGAGCATGACTGGCCCATTTTATTGTTAAATGTTTGATCAGTTTTTTTACCATGTCCCAGTCTTAAACTGGGATTTTTTATGTTGGTGCTTTTAGCTAGGGCTGTTCATTATTCTATCATTTAACACCCTCTCTGCACTAACGCTTTGTCTTTCACCACACCACAAGCACACTCTCTTTGCCTTCGCTCCATGACCTCCACGTCAGTAAATCTCTCAGACCCTCTGTTCCATCAACACCCCTTTAGTTCTCTTTTTCCCCACCCCTGCTTTATTTAATTAAAAACTATTACATTTCTAACCTTGGCAGTTCTGATGAACCGTCACAGACGTGAAACATTACCTCTGCTTTTCTCTCTCCCCAGATGCTGCCAGACCTGCTGAGTATTTCCAGCACTTTCTGTTTTTATTTAAGATTTGTAGTGGAGTTCCCCAGGAATCAGTGTTGGGACTCTTTCTCTTCCTGATATATATTAATGACCTAGACCTTGGTGCACAGGGAACATTTTTAAATTTTGCAAATAATACGAAACTTGGAAGCATTGTGAACTGAGAGGAGGATAGTGTATAACTTCAAAAAGACATAGACAAGCTGGTTGAATGGGCAGACAGGTGGCAGATGAAGTTCAATGTGGAGAAATGTGAAGTGATTCATCTTGGTAGGAAGAACATGGAGAGACAATACAGAATAAAGGGTACAATTCTAAAGGCGGTGCAGGAGCAGAGGGACCTGGGTGCATATGTGCGTAGGTCATTGAAGGTAGCAGAACAGGTTCAGAGAGAGCGGTTAATAAAGCATACAGAATCCTGGGCTTTATTAACAGCGGCATGGAATACAAGAGCAAGGAGGTTATTTTGAACTTGTATAAGACACTAGTTCAGCCTCAGCTGCAGTATTACGTCTAGTTCTGGGCGCCACACTTCAGAGAACGTGAAGACATTGGAGAGTGTGAAAAGACATTCAGAAGAATGGTTCCAGGGATGAAGAATATCAGTTATGAAGATAGACTGGAGAAGTTGGAACATTTTCCTTAGAGAAGAGAAGGCTGAGAGGAGATTTGGAAAAACTATTCAAAATTATGATGCGTCTGGACAGAGTGGATAGGGAAAACTGTTCCCATTCCTGAAAGGATCGACAACGAGAAGGCAAAGAATGAAGGTAATTGATAAAAGAAGCAGAAGTTGACATGAGGAAAACTTTTTCACACAGCGAGTGGTTAAGGTCTGGAATGCACTGCCTGAGAGTGTGGTGGAGGCAGATTCAATCGAGGCATTCAGGAAGAAATTGGATAGCTGTCTGAAAAGGAAGATTGTACAGAGTTACAGGGAGAAGGCAAGGGAGCGACACTAGATGAATTGCTCTTTTAGAGAGCTAGTGCAGACACGATGGACTGAATGGCCACCTTCTGTGCTGTAACAATTCTGTGATTCTGTGACATTCGACCACAAAATGAGCTTCCAACCTTATATTCGTGCCATCACTATGACCACCTACTTCCACCTCAATAACATTTCCCGACTTCACCCCTTTCTCAACTCATCTGCTGCTGAAGCTCTCACACATTCTTTCATTACCTGTAGACTAGACTGTTCCTGTTCATTCTACCACATTCTACTATCTGTAAACTTGAGGTCATTTAAATCTCTGCTGCCTGTGTTTTAACTCAAAACAAGTCCCATTCCCCAATCACTGACCTACATCAGTTCACAGTCAAGCAGTCAGTCTTGATTTTAAAATTCTCAACCATGTTTTCAAATCCCTTCATGGCCTTGCTCCCTACTATGTCTGAAGTCTCCTCCAGCCCCACAGTCCTGCGAGATATCTCTGCTCCTCTAATTCTGGCTTCTTGTGCATCCCTGATTTTAATTACTCCACCATTGGTGGCCACACCTTCAGTTGCCTCGGCCCCAGCTCTGGAATATCCTCCCTTTACAGCTCCACCTCTCCACCTCGCTTTTATCCTTTAAGAAACTCCTTTCAGCCCTGCCTTTTTGCCACGCTGGCAGCACCTTAAGTTTAATATTCTCATTCTTGTGTTTGAATCTCTCCATGGCCTCACCCTTCCAATTAGTCCCATTCCCCTACACATTCCTACATTCCTACAAGTCTTTTGCCTGAAAGTCATTTCTCCATTTCCCCTTTTAAATAACTGCTTGAAAAGGCACGGTTTGAAAATTAAGGGTCGCACTTTTTGGGCAGAGATGAGGAGATTTATTTTTCTCTCTCAGAGGGTCAGGTGACTTTGGAACATTCTGCCTCTGAAGGTGGTGAAGGCGGGTTCATTGAATAATTTTAAGGTTGTGGTAGATGGATTCTTGTTAGGCAAGAGAAACAAAGGTTATCAGGGGTAGATGGAAACACAAACATATCAGCCATGATCTTAATAAATGGGCTGAATGGCCTACTTCTGCTCCTAATACATACAATCCTTTGGTCGTTCTCGCTGTATCTACCCCTAGCCATGCTTTTCAGCTGTCGAGCACCACTAGGCCCAACGCCATAAAAGCTTGTATCCATAAAATGGTAACAGCAGAGCTGCCGGTCATTCCAGTGCTCCATGCTGGGCAGGGGTCTAGCCCTGGTTCACCAAGCATGTGCAGGTAGTGTGAAGAGGGGCCTGAGTATGGTGTCTATCAGCCATTCCAGCAGCTTTGATATACATCTTTGAAACTTGGTCTGTGCATGTCCACTGACCGTCTGTATTAGTCACTCACAGCTGAACATACATTCAGCAGCACGAGGAACCCCCTCCAGTGTTATTTAAAAGGACCAGGCATCCAGGGAAGCTCTGTAAAGAGGGAGGAGGAGGGGGCTCTGCTCTACCCACCCCAGGTTTTCCAAGAGCACTATTCCTACCGGAACCTAACCCAGGAGCAGTGTGTGAAGTGACTCTGATTCAATAAGGAGATGGTCACAGAGCTGTGTCACCTCCTGTAACACGACCTGGAGCCTCACAGCAGGGTGAGGACGGAGTTGTCAGTGGCTGTTAAGGTCACAGTTTCATTAAAATTGTATGTATCTGGATCTTTCCAGGCAGGAGGATGAGACATATCAAACATAGATTCACAGAGAGTGATAGAGTCATTTATGAAACAGAAGGAGGCCATTTGTCCCATCGAGTCCACACTGGCTCTCCATGGAGCAATCCAGTCAGTCCCACTCCCCCTCTAAATCACTGTAGTAAATTCATTTAGTTTAGTTTAGATATACAGCACTGAAACAGGCCCTTCGGCCCACCGAGTCTGTGCCGACCATCAACCACCCATTTATACTAATCCTGCACTAATCCCATATTCCTACCAAACATCCCCACCTGTCCCTATATTTCCCTACCACCTACCTATACTAGTGGCAATTTACAATGGCCAATTTACCTACCAACCTGCAAGTCTTTGGTATGTGGGAGGAAACCGGAGCACCCGGAGGAAACCCACACTGACACAGGGAGAACTTGCAAACTCCACACAGGCAGTACCCAGAATTGAACCCGGGTTGCTGGAGCTGTGAGGCTGCGGTGCTAACCACTGCGCCACTGTGTCAAGTGTCCATGAACTCTCTCTTGAAATCATTGATTGTCTCTGCTTCCACCACACTTGTGATCAGTGAGTTCCAGATCATTAACACCCGCTGTGTAAAAGAAGTTTCCACATATTCCTCCTGCATCTCTTGTCCAAAACAAACAACAAAGAACTGTACAGCACAGAAACGGGCCATTCGGCCTTCCAAGCCTGCGCCGATCTTGATCTCTGTTTAAACTAAAACCTTCATCACTTCCGTGGACCGTATCCCTCTATTCCCATCCTATTCATGTATTTGTCAAGATGCCTCTTAAACGTCGCTATCGTACCTGCTTCCACCACCTCCCCCGGCAACACGTTCCAGGCACTCACCACCCTCTGTGTAAATAACTTGCCTCGCACATCCCCTCTAAACTTTGCCCTCACATCTTAAACCTATGTCCCCTAGTAACTGACTCTTCCACCCTGGGGAAAAGCTTCTGACTATCCACTCTGTCCATGCCGTTCATAACTTTGTAAACCTCTATCATGTCGCCCCTCCACCTCCGTCATTCCAGTGAAAACAATCCGAGTTTATCCAACCTCTCCTCATAGCTAATACCCGCCATACCATAAACATCCTGGTAAACCTTTTCTGTACCCTCTCCAAAGCCTCCACGTCCTTCTGGTAGTGTGGCGACCAGAATTGCACGCAATATTCCAAGTGTGGCCTAACTAAAGTTCTGTACAGCTGCAACATGACTTGCCAATTCTTATACTCTACGCCCCGACTGATGAAGATAAGCATGCCGTATGCCTTCTTGACTACCTTATCCACCTGCGTTGCCACTTTCAGTGACCTGAGGAGCTGTACACCCAGATCTCTCTGCCTGTCAATACTCCTAAGGGTTCTGCCATTTACTGTATACCTCCCACCTGCATTAGATCTTCCAAAATGCATTACCTCACATTGCTCCGGATTAAACTCCATCTGCCATTTCTCTGCCCTAGTCTCCAACTGATCTATATCCTGCTGTATCCTCTGACAATCCTCATCATTATCTGCAACTCCACCAACCTTTGTGTCATCCGCAAACTTACTAATCAGACCAGCTACATTTTCCTCCAAATCATTTATATATACTACAAACAGCAAAGGTCCCAGCACTGATCCCTGCGGAACACCACTAGTCACATCCCTCCATTCAGAAAAACACCCATCCACTGATACCCTCTGTCTTCTATGACCGAGTCAGTTCTGCATCCATCTTGCCAACTCACCTCTGATCCCATGTGACTTCACCTTTTGTATCAGTCTGCCATGAGGGACCTTTTCAAAGGCTTTGCAGAAGTCCATATAGACAACATCCACTGCCCTTCCTTCATCAATCATCTTCGTCACTGCCTCAAAAAACTCAGTCAAGTTAGTGAGACACGACTTCCCGTTCACAAAACCATGCTGCCTCTCGCTAATAAAGTCCATTCGTTTCCAAATGGGAGTAAATCCTGTCCCGAAGAATCCTCTCCAGTAATTTCCCTACCACTGACCTAAGGCTCACCGGCCTATAATTTCCTGGATTATCCTTGCTACCCTTCTTAAACAAAGCAATATCATTGGCTATTCTCCAGTCCTCTGGGACCTCATCTGTAGCCAATGAGGATACAAAGATTTCTGTCAAGGCCCCAGCAATTTCCTCCCTTGCCTCCCTCAGTATTCTAGGGTAGATCCCATCAGGCCCTGGGGACTTATCTACCTTAATCTTTTCCAAGACGCCCAACACCTCCTCCTTTAAGATATCGACATAACCCAGACTATGTACACTCCCTTCCCTATACTCATCATCTATCCAGTCCTTCTCTTGGGTGAATACTGAGGGAAAGTATTCATTTCGCACCACGCCCATTTCCTCTGGCTCCACGCATAGATTCCCTCCTCTGTCCTTGAGTGGGCCAAACCTTTCCCTGGCCACCCTCTTGTTCTTTATATACGGATAAAAAGCCTTGGGATTTTCCTTCATCCTGTTTGCCAATGACTTTTCATAACCTCTTTTAGCCCTCCTGACTCCTTGCTTAAGTTTCTTCCGACTTTCTTTATATTCCTCAAGGGCTTTGTCTGTTCCCAGCCATCTAGCCCTTATGAATGCTTCCTTTTTTTTTGACAAGGCTCACAATATCCCACGTTATCCAAGGTTCCCGAAACTTGCCAAGCTTGTCTTTCTTCCTCACAGGAACATGCCAGTCCTGGATTCTAATCAACTGACGTTTGAAAGACTCCCACATGTCAGATGTTGATTTGCCCTCAAACAGCCGCCCGCAATCTAATTCCTCAGATCCTCCCTAAAATTGTTATAATTAGCCTTCTCCCAAATTCGCACCTTCACCCGAGGACTACTCTTATCCTTATCTACAAGTACCTTAAACCTTATGGAATTATGATCACTGATCCCGAAATACTCCCCTACGGAGACTTCGATCACCTGGCCGGGCTCTTTCCCCAATACCAGGTCCAGTACGGTCCCAATCTCGTTGGCCGATCTGCATATTGTTTGAAGAAGCGCTCCTGGATGCCCCTTACAAATTCTGCCCCATCCAAGCCCCTAGCCCTAAGTGAGTCCCAGTCAACATAAGGAAAGTTAAAATCATCCACCACAACAACCCTGTTGCCTTTACACCTTTACAAAATATGTCTACCTATCTGCTCCTCTGTCGCCTGCTGGCTGTTGGGAGGCCTGTAGTAATTCCCCAGCATCGTGAATGCACCCTTCCTATTCCTGAGCTCTACCCATATTGCCTCGCTGCATGACCCCTCCGAGGTGTCCTCCCGCAGTACAGCTTATTCACCACACTCCATGCTTTCACATACATGCACATTAACCTTCACGTAAATGTTATTACTTTCTCCCATTCTCTGATCCCACCTAATAACATTCTGAACCCTGCTATAGTGCTATCCAACTCTTCCCCTATTCTGTGCACCTTGGAATTCCTCTCTGATGTTTACTCCTGGTTCCCACACCCCTGCCAATTTAGTTTAAACCCTCGCCAGTAGCACTAACAAATCGCCCCACAAGGGAATTAGTTCCAGCTCTGTTCAGGTGTAAATCGTCCAACCTGTACAGATCCCACATTCTCCATAATTGGTCCCAGTGTCCAGGAATCTAAACCGCCCCGCTTCTGCAGCATCCTTCCAGCCACACATCCATCTGTGCTATCCACCTATGTCTCTACTCACTCGCATGGTGGACTGAGAGTAATCCGGAGATTACGACTTTGAAGTCCTGCTTGCTAACTTCTTTCCCAGCTCCCTGAATTCTGAGTGCAGGACAACCTCCCTCTTTCTGCCTCTGTCGTTGCTTCTGATGTGGACCACGACTGCTGGCTGTTCACCCTCCACCTTCAGGATGCTCTGTAGCTGCTGGAGTGATATCCTTGACCCTGACCCCAGGGAGGGAACACACCATCCTGGATACACATCTGCGGTTTCAGAAAACAATGTCTATCGAATTTCCTATCACTATCAACTTTCCAGTCTTCCCTGTAACCCCGCCCCCCCCCCCACCCCGGCACCAGTACAGCTGAGACAGCCCTGGTACCATGGCCTTGCCTGTGGCTGCAGTCCCCAGATGAACCATCAGTATTGAATACTGGTTGGAGAATGAGATGCACTCAGGAGTCTCCTGTGCTACCTGCTGATTCTTCTTGACGTGCTCTCCTCAAATTACTCAACCTCACATATACACTACAGTGACATCCATGGTCCCACCATCTGCAGCTTGTACATCATCCCAGACAGCAGGATGAGGGGGAGGTGAGAGTTAAGTAGGGACATAGAGGTACAAATATGTAAACAGATTATGAAAAGATGTAGGAGCAACAGGGTGGTGGTGATAGGAGATTTTAATTTTCCCAACATTGACTGGGATTCGCTTAGTGTTAGAGGTCCAGATGGAGCAGAATTTGTAAGGAGCATCCAGGAGGGTTTTCTAGAGCAGTATGTAAATAGTCCAACTCGGGAAGGGGCCATACTGGACCTGGTGTTGGGGAATGAGCCCGGCCAGGTTGTTGAAGTTTCAGTAGGGGACTACTTTGGGAATAGTGATCACAATTCCGTAAGCTTTAAAATACTCATGGACAAAGACGAGAGTGGTCCAAAAGGGAGAGTGCTAAATTGGGGGAAGGCCAACTACACCAAAATTCGGCAGGAGCTGGGAAATGTAGATTGGGAGCAGCTGTTTGAAGGTAAATCCACATGTGATATGTGGGAGGCTTTTAAAGAGAGGTTGATTAGCGTGCAGGAGAGACATGTTCCTGTGAAAATGAGGGATAGAAATGGCAAGATTAGGGAACCATGGATGACAGGTGAAATTGTGAGACTAGCTAAGAGGAAAAAGGAAGCATACATAAGGTCTAGGCGGCTGATGAAAGACGAAGCTTTGAAAGAATATCGGGAATGTAGGACCAATCTGAAACGAGGAATTAAGAGGGCTAAAAGGGGTCATGAAATATCTTTAGCAAACAGGGTTAAAGAAAATCCCAAAGCCTTTTATTCATATATAAGGAGAAAGAGGGTAACTAGAGAAAGGATTGGCCCACTAAAGGACAAAGGAGGAATGTTATGCTTGGACTCAGAGAAAATGGGTGAGATTCTAAACGAGTACTTTGCATCGGTATTCACCGAGGAGAGGGACATGACGGATGTTGAGGTTAGGAACAGATGTTTGATTACTCTAGGTCAAGTCGGCATAAGGAGGGAGGAAGTGTTGGGTATTCTAAAGGGCATTAAGGTGGACAAGTCCCCAGGTCCGGATGGGATCTATCCCAGGTTACTGAGGGAAGCGAGAGAGGAAATAGCTGGGGCCTTAACAGATATCTTTGCAGCATCCTTAAACACGGGTGAGGTCCCGGAGGACTGGAGAATTGCTAATGTTGTCCCCTTGTTTAAGAAGGGTAGCAGGGATAATCCAGGTAATTATAGACCGGTGAGCCTGACGTCAGTGGTAGGGAAGCTGCTGGAGAAGATACTGAGGGATAGGATCTATTCCCATTTGGAAGAAAATGGGCTCATCAGTGATAGGCAACATGGTTTTGTGCAGGGAAGGTCATGTCTTACCAACTTAATAGAATTCTTTGAGGAAGTGACAAAGTTGATTGATGAGGGAAGGGCTGTCGATGTCATATACATGGACTTCAGTAAGGCGTTTGATAAAATTCCCCATGGCAGGCTGATGGAGAAAGTGAAGGCGCTTGGGGTCCAAGGTGTACTAGCTAGATGGATAAAGAACTGGCTGGGCAACAGGAGACAGAGAGTAGCAGTAGAAGGGAGTTTCTCAAAATGGAGACGTGTGACCAGTGGTGTTCCACAGGGATCCGTGCTGGGACCACTGTTGTTTGTGATATACATTAATGATTTGGAGGAAAGTATAGGTGGACTGATTAGCAAATTTGCAGACGACACTAAGATTGGTGGAGTAGCAGATAGTGAAGGGGACTGTCAGAGAATACAGCAGAATATAGATAGATTAGAGAGTTGGGCAGAGAAATGGCAGATGGAGTTCAATCAGGGCAAATGCGAGGTGATGCATTTTGGAAGATCCAATTCAAGAGTGAACTATACAGTAAATGGAAAAGTCCTGGGGAAAATTGATGTCCAGAGAGATTTGGGTGTTCAGGTCCACTGTTCCCTGAAGGTGGCAACGCAGGTAAATAGAGTGGTCAAGAAGGCATACGGCATGCTTTCCTTCATCGGACGGGGCATTGAGTACAAGAGTTGGCAGGTCATGTTACAGTTGTATAGGACTTTGGTTCGGCCACATTTGGAATACTGCGTACAGTTCTGGTCGCCACATTATCAAAAGGATGTGGATGCTTTGGAGAGGGTGCAGAGGAGGTTCACCAGGATGTTGCCTGGTATGGAGGGCGCTAGCTATGAAGAGAGGTTGAGCAGATTAGGATTATTTTCATTAGAAAGACGGAGGTTGAGGGGGGACCTGATTGAGGTGTACAAAATCATGAGAGGTATAGACAGGGTGGATAGCAAGAGGCTTTTTCCCAGAGTGGGGGTTTCAATTACTAGAGGACACGAGTTCTAAGTGAAAGGGGAAAAGTTTAGGGGGGATATGCGTGGAAAGTTCTTTACGCAGAGGGTGGTGGGCACCTGGAACGCATTGCCAGCGGAGGTGGTAGATGCGGGCACGATGGAGTCTTTTAAGATGTATCTAGACAGATACATGAATGGGCAGGAAGAAAAGATACAGAACCTTAGAAAATAGGCGACATGTTTAGAGAGAGGATCTGGATCGGCGCAGGCTTGGAGGGCCGAAGGGCCTGTTCCTGTGCTGTAATTTTCTTTGTTCTTTGTTCTTTGTTCTATCATCCTGAATGCTCTCGCTGATGCCGGATGCTACGGGAACTGTCACAGCCGGTCCCATGATGTGGAGAACCATCTCCTCCCTCAGGCTCAGGGGTGAAGGAATGTCTGCTCCTCGCTGGATCACTGCTGCTCCCTGTGATTATGGGCCACCTTGTCCAGTAAGAGGGAGGTCAAAATGCCAGTGATTGTGTTGCACTGTGTTTGTGTGATGTGCCTGCCATAGTTGAATAGCTGGAGGTATGTGGAGGCACTGAGAGGTGGGTGTGAATCTGGTATCAGTGGAATGTGTGGAGGGTGAGGTGGAGTATGTGATTGTGAGGTGTGAGCCCTGAGTGTTAGGGACTGCTGATGGGTGAGTGATGGGGGTGTGGTACATTGAGCAGTGGGAGAGGTTGGTGATGTTGGGGGTAGGAGATGCCATTCGGAGATGAATTCACTGACATTGACCGCCAGTGTGAGCTCATTAAACGTCTTCTGGGTCTTCTGCCAGGTCGTCGGGGCCATGCTTCTTGCATTGACCTCCCTGATCACCTGCTCCCATTCCCTTCGGAGGGCGTTCCTTGAGGGTCTCCACCCCACCCCACAGAAGCATGGCCTCTCTCCTCCTGTCACCCACCATGACTAAGGCCTCCAGCACTACATTCGTGAGCCGCAGCGCCCTCTCTCTGTCCTAGTATCCCATTTACCTTGTCTACAATTGCAGCATTCACAGTCAGCAGCAGCAGGCTCCTGTGATTCAGTGCCACCTCCCTTTCGAGGGACAGACTACCTTTAAGAGCGGAATCCTGGCAAACATCTGCCAGACCCACACACAGTCAGGTCCCTCTTCAGCGTGCAGACAGACAGCAGCGCAGTCACCCTCAGGGACATGTAGAATTCGTGGAAATGTGGAGGCAGCAGGACGTTTGTATGTCACCTGTCAGAATAGGAACGGGTACGGGAAGATCATGACCCCTCTGCCCAAAAAGTGATGCAAACCCGATTTTCTTGCTCTTTCTATTTCCCTTTCCCTCTTTCACACTGTTTCTCTCTCTCTCTCTATCTTTCTCCCTCTCTCTTCACTCTCTGTCACTTGTTCATAGAATCAGAGATTGATGCAGCATAGAAGGAGGTTATTCGGCCCTTTGTCTCAGTGCTGTCTCTTTGAAACAGCTGTTTAATTCGTTCCTCTCCCCTCCTCTTTCCCCAGATTCCTGTTTATTTTCTTTTTCCTTTTCAAGTATTTGTTAAATTCCCTTTTGAAAGATATTATTGAATCTGCTTCCACCATGTTTTCAGGCAGTGAATTCCAGATCCCAACAACTTGCTGTGTAAGAAAAATCTTCGCATTTCACCTCTGGTTCTTTGTCAATTATCTTCAATCTGTGTCTTATTAACACTAAACTTTCATACACTGGGAACAGTTTCACATTAATTACCCTATCAAAACACTTCATGATTTTGAATTCTATTTGAAATCTCCCCTTACCTTTCACTGCTCTAAAGAGAACAATCTCAGCTTTTCCAATCTCTCCACGTAACTAAATTCCCAGATCCATGGTACC
This sequence comes from Heterodontus francisci, assembly GCF_036365525.1. Lineage (NCBI taxonomy): Eukaryota > Metazoa > Chordata > Chondrichthyes > Heterodontiformes > Heterodontidae > Heterodontus > Heterodontus francisci. The sequence goes on along the minus strand of NW_027140506.1, from coordinate 369,354 downwards.
ATTCTAGTAAATCAGCTCTGTATCTTCACTAAGTCCTTGACGTCCTTATCAAAGTGTGGTGATCAGAATTGGACACAATTCTCCAGCTGGGACCTTACCAATGATCTATAAAAATCAGCATTTCCTCCTGAATTTTATTACTCTGTGCTGTGTGTATAAAGCCAAGGACACGATATGTTACCTTCAAAGATCTGTGTGTGTAGACCCCCGTTCTCTCTAACCCTGCACCTACTTTATAATGGTACCATTTAGTTTATATTGTTCCTCCACATACTTCCTACCCAAATGTCTCACTTCACACTTCACTGAGTTAAATTACATCTGCCATGTTCCTGCCCATTTTACCAGTCAGTCTCTGTCTTCCTGAAGTCTGTTACTCTCCTTCACACTGCTTATTAACATTTGTGAGTTTCGTGCCATCTCAAAACTTTGACATTATCCCCTCTGTACACAAGCCCATTGCTTTAACATACAGCAACAGTGATCCCAACAGTGACCCTGGGGAACCCCACTGTGCTTCCCTCCAGACTGAAGAACAACCATTCTCCACTACTCTCTGCTTTCTGTCACATAACTAATTTCCTGCAGGCTGCCATTGTAAATTTTTTAAAAACTTCCATTTATGTAGCGCCTTCATGACCACTGCATGTCCCAAAGCGATTTACAATCAGTGAGTGCTTATTAAACCCTAGTCACTATTGTAATGTAGGAAAGATGGCAGAAGATTTCCGCACAGCAAGATCCCACAAGCAGCAATGTGATAATGATCAGATCTTTAACATCCACCTGGGAGGGCAGATGTTGGTTTAATGTTTCATTCGATAGACGGCACATCTCACAGTGCAACACTCCCTCAGTCATGTCACTGCAGTGTCAGCATTGATTCTTGTGATCAAGTCCTGCAGTGACACTTGATCCGAGAAGCTTGTGACTGAAAGGGGAGAGAGCGACAAACTGAGCCACTGCTGACATTGGTCCTTTAATCCCATGTGTTTCTAATTTGGTAACACGGCTGTTATGTGGTACTTTATCAAACGCCTGTTTAAAGGATAGGAATATTAGGAAAGTAGAGGCAAGAACAATCATAGAAACATAGAATAACATTGCACTGAAGAAGGCCATTCGGTCCAACATGTCAGTGCTGGCCCTTTTGAAGATCTTCCAGTTAGTCCCACACACTGGCTCTTTTTTCAATTCATTCATGGGATTTGGGCCTCATTGGCTTGGCCAGCATTTATTGCCCTTGTTGCCCTTGAGAAGGTGGTGGTGAGCTGCCTTCTTCAACCGCTACAATCCATTTGGAGTAGGTGGACCCACAGTGCTGTTCGGAAGGGATTTTGACACAGCGACAGTGAAGGAAGGGCGATATCGTTCCAATTCAGGACGGTGTGTGACTTGAAAGGGAACTTGAAGGTGGTGATGTTCCCATGTATTTCCTGCCCTTCTCCTTCTAGTTGGTAGTGGTCGCGGGTTTGGAAGGTGCTGTCTAAGGAGCCTTGGTGCATTGCTGCAGTACATCTTGTAGATGGTACACACTGCTGCAACTGTGCGTCGATGGTGAAGGGAGTGAATGTTTGTAGATGGGGTGGCAATCAAGCGGGCTGCTTTGTCCTGGATGGTGTCGAGCTCCTTGAGTGTTGTTGGAGCTGCACCCATTCAGGCGAGTGGACAGTATTCCACCACACCCCTGACTTGTGCCTTGTAGATGGTGGACAGGCTTTGGAGAATCAGGAGGTGAGTTACTCGCCTCAGGATTCCTAGCCTCTGACATGCTCTTGTAGCCACGGTATTTATATGGCTACTCCAGTTCAGTTTCTGGTCAATGGTAGCCCCTAGGATGTTGATCGTGGGGGATGTAGCGATGGTAATGCCATTGAATATCAAGGGGAGATGGTTAGATTCTCTCTTGTTGGAGATGGTCATTGCCTGGCACTTGTGTGGCACGAATGTTACTTGCCACTTATCTGCCCAAGCCTGGATATTGCCCAGATCTTGCTGAATTTCTGCACGGACTGCTTCAGTATCTGAGGAGTCAGGAATGGTGCTGAACATTGTGCAATCATCAGCGAACATCCCCACTTCTGACCTTATTATTGAACGTAGGTCATTGATGAAGCAGCAGAAGATGATTGGGTCCAGGACACTACCCTGAGGAACTCCTGCAGTAATGTCCTGGAGCTCAGATGATTGTCCTCCAACAACCACAACCATCCTCCTTTGCACTAGGTATGACTCCAGCCAGCTGAGGGTTTGAGATAATGAGGTAATAAGATCAGGAGCTGAGTGGCTCGAGCGGAACCTAAACTGAGCGTCACTGAGCAGGTTATTGCTAAGCAAGTGCTGTTTGATAGCTCTGCTGATGACAGCTTACATCACTTTACTGATGATTGAGAGTAGGCTGATGGGGCGGTAATTGGCCGGGTTGGACTTGTCCTGCTTTTTGTCTACAGGACATACCTGGGCAATTTTCCACATTGCCAGGTTGATGCCAGTGTTGTAGCTGTACTGGAACAGCTTGGCTTGGGGCGCGGCACTTTCTGGAGCACAGGTCTTCAGTGCTATTTCCGGAATATTGGCAGGGCCCATAGCCTATGCAGGATCCAGTGCCTTCAGTCGTTTCTTGATATCACGGGGAGTGAATCGAACCCTGAGAAACAGTACTGTATACTCCCCTCCACTTCCAGTCAGAACAATGACTGTTCACCACTTCTCTCTGCTTTCTGTCCCTGAGTCACTGTCATATCCACACCATCACTGTCACATTAATCCATGTCTTCCATTTCTGATAACAAGTCTATGAAATGTTATTTGTTCACAGGTCTTTTGAAATTCTATATAAATAATTGGATATACACGAGTAGGGGCGGAACATGTTGGTATGGTTCTTCATGAATACTTTGTATCATCCTTCACAAAAGGGGGGGACGATGCAGATATTGTGTTTAAGGAGGAGGAGTGTGAATTATTGGATCTGATATACATAGGGAGAGAGGAAGTATTAATGGGATTAGCATCCTTGAAAGTTGATCCATCACCATGGCCGGTTGAAATGTAACCTAGGCTGTCAAAAGAGGTGAGAGTGGAAATAGCAGAGGGTCTGACCATCATTTTCCTGTCATCACTGGATACAGGTGGAGTGCCAGAGGATTGGTGAATCGTTAACATTGTACCTATTTAAAAAAGGAGCAAAGGATAGACCAAATAATTGCAGGCCAGTCAGTCTAACCTCAGTCGTGGGCACATTATTGGAATCTATTCTAAAAGACAGGATAAAGTGTCAAGTAGAACAGCACAGGTTAATCACGGATAGTGAGCTTGGTTTTGATAAGTGAAGATATTGTTTGACTAAATTGATTGAATTTTGCGAAGAAGTAGCAAGGATGATAGATGAGGGTAGTGCAGTTGATATGGTCTACATGGATTTTGACAAAGCCTTTGTCAAGTTCCCATGTGGCGTACCAGTTAAAAAAATAAAATCCCATGGAATCCAGGGAAAATCAGCAAGTTGGATGCAAAATTGGCTCAGTGATAGGAAACAAAGGGTGATTGTTGAAGGGTGTTTCACTGACTTGAGGCCTGTTTCCAGTGGCGTTCCACAGGGCTCAGCACTGGGTCGCCTGCTTTTTTGTACTATATATTAACGATTTGAACGTAAATGTAGGGGGCATGATCAAGATGTGTGCAGATGGCACACAGATTGGTCATGCGGTCGATAGCGAGGAGGATAGCTGTCGGCTGCAGGAAGATATTGATGACAGAAAAGTGACAAATGGAATTCAACCTGGATAAGTGTAAGGTGATGCAATTGAGGAGGTCAAACAAGGCAAAGGGATAGACGATTAATAGGAAAATACTGAGAAGTGTAGAGGAAGTGAGGGACCTTGGAGTCAATGTCCACTGATCCCTGAAGGTAGCAGGTCAGGTCGATAAGGTGGTTAAGAAGGCATATGGAATCCTTTCCTTTATTAGCTGAGGTATAGAAAACAAGAGCAGGGAGGTTATGCTGGAACTGTATAAATGATTGGTTAGGTCACACCTGAGTACTGTGTGCAGTTTTGGTCACCTCATTACACAAAGGATGTAATTTCACTAGAGAGGGTATGGAGGAGATTTATGAGGATGTTGCCCGGACTGGAAAAATGCAGCTATCAAGAAAGATTAGATAGGCTGGGGTTGTTCTACTTGGAACAGAGGAGGTAAAGGGAGATCTGATTGAAATGGGCATAATTTTGTGGGGTCTGGATAGAGTGGAGGTGAAGTAGTCTATTCACCTTAGCAGAGGGATCAGTGACTAGAGGGCAGTGACTTAAAGTGATTGGCAGAAGGATTAGCGGGGAGTTGAGGAAAAACTTGTTCACCCAAAAATACAAAATTGGCTCAGTGGCAGGAAACAAAGGGTCATTGTTATAATAAAAGCAAAATACTGCAGATGCTGGAAATCTGAAGTAAAAACAAGAAATGCTGGAAATACTCAGCAGGTCTGGCAGCATATGTGGAGGGAGAAGCAGAGATGATGTTTCAGGTCAGTGAAGAAGGGTCAGTGACCTGTAACGCTAACTCTGCTTCTCTCTCCACAGATGCTGCCAGACCTGCTGAGTATTTCCAGCATTTCTTATTTTTATGAAAGTGTAATTGTTGAGGGGTATTTTACTGACCGGAGGACTGCTTCCATTGGCATTCCACAGGGTTCAGTCCTGGGTCCCCTGTTTTTAGTGAAGTTCTAGAACTTACTGCCTATAAGGATAGTTGAGGCAGAATACCTGCACTCATTCAAAAGGAGTCTGGATGTTCAACTCAAGTGCCATAATCTTCAGGGCTATGGATCAAATGCTGGAAGGTAGGATTAGAATAGGTGGATCATGTATCGGCCGGCACAGACACAATGGGCCAAGTGGTCTCTTCCTGTGTCTTAAACTTTTTATGATTATATTACATGAAACACGCTATCCTCAGTAACACTCACAGTTACATCCTTAACGAATTCGATCAAGATTATCAGAAATGATTTTCCATTAACCTATCCATGCTACTTGTCATTTATTAACCCATGTTTTTACAAGCAAGATATATTTTTGTGCTGGGTTATGACCTCTAGAATTTTGCAACCACCAACGTTAGACTGATAGTTACAGGGTTTATCCAATCTCTACTTTTTTAAACAGTGTAACATTTACCCTGCAGTCCTCTGGCATCACTCCCATATCCAAGGAGGATTGAAATATTCTGTCCAGTGCCTCTGTTATTTTCACCATTCCTTCCCTCAGTAACTATCATACATCCCATCCAGACTGGATAAATGTTCTACTTTACTGCGATACAAAATATGTTGGATTGAAAGGTGTTAACTGAACCTGTTTGTTCAGTGACTGTAATTAATGCCAGTCTCCATGGACCCTAATGGTGTCACTGGAGGGTTTCCCTCTTCTATTAAGAAGGGACTCCTTTCAATGTGTTATCCTATAGTGTCAGCGGGAGCATCAACCCCGGCACTAACAGGATTCAGCTGCTGCAGAGAGAGGGAGAGGATAGATCAGAATCTGAACAATAGATTGGAATGTTACAACAATGGGTCAGAATCTGAGAACAATAGATTGGAATGTTACAACAATGGACAGGAGTTTATCCTATTGGTTTGGCCTGGTTACTGCAGATTATTATTGGATAACATTAGAATGGCGGATCTTTTATGCTCTGAAGATGATTCAATTTATTTACTATCCCATCCTCGCTATTATTGGTGTCCCTGGTAAGTCTCTGTATCCAACTATTGGATTCATAAACCATATTTCACTGATTTAGTGTTCTTGTCATTTAAATCGTGAGAAGACTGAAACCATTATCTTCAGTTTCTGTCACAAACTCCATTCCCTGTCCATGATCTACATCCCCCTCGCTGGCCATTGTCTGAGTTGGAACCAGGAAGTTTACAACCTCTGGTATCTATTTAATGCTGAGCTGAGTTCATCCCCATATTCTCTCCATCCCCAACCCTGCCAATTGTTATGGTCAGGTGAGGAGGGGTCAAAGTCGCTCGGCTTTATTTGATCACATCAGTGTTTGTCCTTTATAAACGGTGAATATGCTTAACGTCTCAGTGAGTGTTTTACATTTTACCTTTCGTATGATGATGAAGGAATTGATTGGACAGGTTCTCTTGAGTTTAAACATGAAAGAGGTGAGTTTATTATACTTAACAATATAAACCCTATCTAAATAAAATCATTAAAATAAATAGAACACATTTATGCGCACACTCACACACGAATCACACAGAAATACATTACAGAGTGAGAAGTAAATGTGTGGTTGGATTGGAGTCCAGAATAAATATATTTTTTAAAACTCATTCTGTGAGGTTTGACCATTCCGTGGCCTTCCTGCAGAAGTTGTATCCTTGAAGTCTTTTTCTGGTCAATGTGCAGTTTGTGGCTGGTCCACATGGCTCTGGGAATTCTTTGAGGCACACTTGTAGGTGGCTTTCTTCCCCTGGTTACTCTGTCTGTAGCAATCTGTAGGCTTGGAGGGCCCATATTCGCATGTGGTTTTCAAAGTTGTGATGTTATGTGGAGAGGGAGATGGAGAGAAAGGGAGGGGTGTGGGGGGAACACAGCCCTCCTGCTTCAGCTCATTTTGAATCACTGACTTGTCTGTTTTTGTCCAGGGAAAACTCTCAGCTTTCGCAGGGATAGACAGTCTCCAGTCTGACTCAGTGTATTCGCTGGACTGTTACAATGAGATTCAAGGTTAGGACCTTCTATCTCCCCAGGGCTCAGGATACCAGTATTTACTCTTGGAGGAGTTTGCTCTTTCAAAGTCAATGTGTCAGGATGGCCTTGTATGCCGTGTTCATGAATATAATCTCAGGTAATTCAATCACTGGAGCAAGCCAATGATTTGGGTCCAGGCTCATCAGACATATCTCTCCTGTTGTAGGCTTTAGAATGTGAAAAGGTGTGTCAGATGCCAATTGCGGTGGCCATCTTGGCTGCCACTTTTTTCAAGGATAACGGCAGGATTTTATTTCTATTAAAGGTTTACTGTAAGTTTCCAAACTATGAATTAAATTTTATAATTTGGCATATTGTGTGATCTTGATACCGCCACAGCACACGTGGAAAAAATCTGATAACAAGAACATTTCATTGCAGGATTGTGGGAATAAAAAGAAGAAAGCACACATTCATTCTCAATAATCACTTCCCAAACTGACATATTAATCTTAGAGTTACTGCAGCTGACATTGTCTGTTAAAGTTGTACTGATTTAATGTTTTGGTGTTTTGTCTGGGATGGTTATGTGTCGGGTTCGACCCTGGACATTGCATCAGCGATTCCATTGTATCTTTTTTTCTCTCCTGCAATGAAGCTTTAACCATTCAGGTTCCTTCACCTTGATAATCTTTCTCCCTTAAACGGACAGTGTATAATAAATTGATATTTTAGACCCTGTGAGGTAGCTGAGATTTCCTCTGGGCCATTGTTCTTGCTGAGTTCGGCTTTAAAATTGGTGGGTTTGATTATATTTGGGTTTGGGACCTGATCATTGGGTTCCTCAGTGCGTAGATCCACACTGACCTTACTTTTAGCTTTCTGGTGAGGTACACAAGTGCTGTTTACTTTAGGGTATTTTCCCTTCCCTTTTCCCCCTACTATGGGGACACTCATTTCTCTAACCAGCCCCATGTCCTCTGGGATTTTATGGCTCGCAGGTGGCTGTCCATCTTTCACTGCACTCTCCTGCGACACCTCGACTCGGTGACGCATCTCCCTCACTATTGGCTTGCCTTTTTGGGAACTTTCTTTTGTCATTGCATGTTTCTGTAAATGCTGTTAGCAGACTTTTTAGGTTGCCTCATTGACCTGCATTTAAGAAGGAGAGTGTGTGGTCTAATTTATCTAACATTTCAGGGTTGGCTAATCGGAGAGTAGGGGATTCCAGTTGGCAATCCTCCTGGCCCTCCTCTAACCTGTCCTCACTGTCCTTTTCAATCCTTCCCTCCTGACAGTCTGTCAGATCTATATTTGTCTGTCCCCTCCACAGCCTTTGTTTTTTGCCTTTGGTCTGGGGGGTCATTTAAATAATTTACCTGGCTGTTCCTTTTGCCACTCGATATGGAACTCTGGACTGGGATTTCAGGGATTCACCCTGCAGTGGGAATAGTAACAATACATGATCGCTGGGATGAAATGTTCTGACCTTGGAATTTTGCCTGATTACATTTTCATAGCTGCCTGGGAGGTCCTTAGGTGTTCCTGAGCCATTACACAGGCACTCATGAGCCGCTCCCAGAGCATGGAGATGTAGTCTAACATGGAGGACTCATCCCTGTGTCCCAAAAACTTCTCCTTGATTAGTTTAAGATGACCTCGTGTCCATAACGTAATTCAAAGAGACTAAAGCCAGTGGACTCACTGGATATGTTCCTGGTAACCAACAGGTGAAATGCCAGCCCTTTGTCCCAGTCATGGGGTTACTCATAGCAGTATGGACTGATCATTGTCTTTAGGGTCTGGTGGTACTGCTCCAAAGCTCCTTGTGACTGTGGGTGGTAGGCTTTAGCTGGGTTATGTCTAGAATACCCATGACCTTTTCAAAAATACTGGACGTAAAATGTGTGCCCTGATCCATCTGAATCTCAGCAGGCAGCCCATAACGGGTTAGCTCCTCCACAACTACCTTGGCAGAGATAGTTCTTCTGGAGAATGGCCTCTGGGAATCGGGTCACCACATTCATAATGGTGAGAAGATACTGGTAGTCCCGTTTTGTTTTCAGCAGGTGTCCCACATAATCCACCAGCCGTCTGCTGAAGGGTTCCACAAATTCTGGTATGGGTATTAGGGTGAAGGTTTTATTGCAGGTTCGGGCTTCCCCACAACATGGCAGGTGTGACCAGTTGTACAGAACTCCTCCACATCTTTGTGGAGTTGTGGCCATGTCAAAATGCTGTCTTATGTGGGCTTTAAATTTTCATACATGAACATGTCCAGTCATTGGAAGTTCGTGGGCCATTGATATTTCTTTAAGGGACCTCAGCGACACCACTATCTGGTGAAGCACTGTCCACTCTTCATCCGCAGGTCTGTGAGGAGGTCTCAACTTCCTCATCAGCACTTCATTCTTTAAATAGTGGCACTCTGCAACTCCCTCTGCTTCAGTTTTGGTTTGGACGGTCTGTGCTATATTTTGACACTGGGTCGAGTTGTTGAGCCTCAACTAAGGAAGATCTGTTTAACACATCCTTTGTGTTCTCTACCTTCCCAAAGAAGTTTTCAGACAACCAGACAGTAGGGGCATCCATCTCCAGTGTCAGTTCAGCCACCTCTGATGGGGATTGTTTAGCCATGGGCCGAGTCACCACAGAATCAGGGAGAATGCCAGGGACCTTCTCCTGTAACTGCTCTGTGTCCCTGATCTCTTGTGGTCTCTCCAGAACCTTTGCGGAAGCTGCAACCTTTTCCCTGCCAGATCAATACCCAGGAGCAGGTCCCCATGGCTACTGGTCCTGAAAATAGGTCGCACTCCAAGTGCACCCAATATAAAGGTATGGACATATACTGTCTTCCAATACCATTCGCTAACACTCCTGCGTTCACTGCACTCCCCGAGAAAGGTCATGCCTTTTCCCAGCAGAAGGGACTGGTTGGCCCCTTTATCCCTGAGTATGACTAGGGCTTGCTTACCTCACTGAAGGGGTATGGGGTCACTTTTCCCTTGGATTCAAAATCCTAGTAACGCTCAAGGATTTTGTTACGTTTTCCCGCACTCTCTGTGGTAGTGTTACTGTGTCTGACTGTTACAGTTAAAGGCACAGCCTGACCTGCTGTGAATTCCATCAGGGCCCGTTTTCCTGCACTGATCTGGTGGACCCTGAGTAATCCTACAGGTTTTCCCCATCACTTCCAGCATTCAACTCGATGGTGACCTGCCTTACTGCAGTGGAAAGACACAGATCATTGGTCATTACTCCTGCTCTCAGTACCGTCCTATTTGGCCTGAGCGTGGACCACTGGGTGTCCAGATTTTCCTCCTTGCCCGTGGCTGCTCAGGCTCTTATCACCCTCCCACCTTTTATTCCCGGGTCTTTGGGGTGACTAGTGAATGCATTCCCTTTGGGGTTAAGGCCTTGTGTACATGGAAAAAAATCTTCATCCAGAATTGCAACCTTCCTGGCTCTTCGAACCTTTTTTTCCTCTGTGTGGGTTTTAATGGGAGCGGGAGCGAGTTGTTGAACACCTCGAGAAGGATCACCGCTCTGAGGTTTACATATATGGGCTGTATCCCGATTTTCCGTATCTACTAGTCAGAGGCAAACATAAAAGCGGACTGTAAAATCTTCTATAGTTACGTTAAAAGGAAACATTTGGGTAAGACATGTATGTGTCCGTTACAGGCAGAGTCAGGGGAATTTATAATGGGGAATCAAGAAATCGCAGAGAAGCTAAATGATCACTTTGTGTCTGTCTTCACTGAGAAAGATACAAGAAATCTCCCAGAATTAGAGATCCAAGGGATGAGGGGGAATGAGGAGGTGAAGCAAATTAATATTAGTAAGAAGTTTGTGTTGGAGAAATTAATGGGGTTGAAGGTTGATAAATCCTCAGGACCTGATATTCTAAGTTCCAGAGTGTTGGCAGAGGTAGCTATGGAGACAGTGGGTGCATGGGTGATCACCTTCTGGAACGGTTCCAGCACATTGGAAGGTCGCAAATGTCACCCCACGATTCAAGAAGGGTGGGAGAGAGAAAATGGTAGAATCTATCATAAAGGATGTGATAAATGGATAATTGGATAATAATGATCTGATTGGACATAGTCAACATGGATTTATGAATGGGAAATCATGTTTGATGAACCTGTTGTAGTTTTTTGAGGATAGTAGTAACAGAATTGATAAAGTGGAGTCGGTGGATGTAGTATATTTGGATTTTCAGATGGATTTTTGATAAAGTCCCCCACAGGAGGTTGGTTAGTAAAATTAAAGCACATGGGATCGGACGTAATATACTGGCATGGATTAAGGATTGGTTAACAAGCATAAAACAGAGAGTAGGAATAAATGGGTTATTCTCACTTTGGCAGGCTATGGGGTAAGTAAAAAGGAAACATTTGGGTAAGTACTTGGGCCCCATCTGTTCACAATATGTATCATTTATTTAGATGTGGGGACCAGAGAAATATTCCCAAGTTTGCAGATGATACAAAAAGATGTGGGAATGTATGTGCTGTGAGGAAGGTGCAAAGTGGCTTCAAGGGCATTTGGACAGACTTCGTGGGAGGGCAAGAACGTGGCAGATGGAATATAATGTGGAAAATATGAGGTTATCCACTTTGGAAGGTGGAATAGATGTGCAGGGTATTTCTTGAATTGTAAGACATTAGAAAGTGTAGATGTGCAAAGGGATCTGGGTGTCCTTGTCAATAAGTCACTGAAAGCTGACATGCAGGGACAGCAAGCACTTAAGAAGGCTAATGGTATGTTAGCCTTTATCACAAGAGAATTTGAGTACAGGAGTGGTGAAGTTTTGCTTCAATTGTAAGCAACCTTGTGAGACCACACCTGGAGTACTGTGTGCAGCTTTGCTCCCTTTACTTTAGGAAGTATATTATTGCCATAGGGGGAGTGCAACGAAGATTCACTAGACTTGTTCCTGGGATGGCAGGACTGTCCTATGCAGAGATTGGGAAAACTGGGCCTGGATTCTCCAGAATTTTGAATTGAAAATGTGAATCTTTGGAATTCTCTACCCCAGAGGGCAATGGAAGCTCAGTCATTCAGTATGTTTGAAGCAGATATTGACAGATTTCTAAATACAAATGACAGAAAGGGATATGGGTATAGTGTTGTAAAAAGGAATTGAAATAGATGATAACCCGTGATCGTTTTGAATGGCGGGACAGACTAGATGGGCTGAATGGCCTACTCTTGCTCCTATGTTCCGAAGCTGCTTAACTCTTTCAAACTGGAGGCAAGTTCGCTCAGGCTACTTTCGTAGTGTTCCGAATTTTTGTTAGTACGCTTCTGATACTATCTCATATGCACCCTGGATAACACTTTTATTCATTTCATAATCTGATGAACTTTCATCGGGTAACAGTGAATAAACCTCATGGGCTTTTCCTGTTACTTTGCTTTATAAAAACAGTGTCCAGTTCTCTGCCGCCATTTCAGCTGCTTTGCAAGTTTTTCAAAAGTGATGAAAAATTCTGCCACATCCTCCTCATTGAACTTTAGAATGAACTGGGGTAACTTTAAGAACTCAGCACATGGTCCTGAGCTATGGGCAGCTCCCTCACTAGCTGTGCCTTCACTGGGTGTACTGGGTCTTCCTCTAGTTGATTGAGCCGCCTTAACTCCCTTTCCTCCTTCTCCTTCTGGAACACTCTTACTTTTTCCCTTTCTTGACACTCACTCTGCTCTTTCTCGTTCTCTCTGGATTTCCAATTCTAGTCTCTTCTGTTCTAGCTTTACCTTAGCTAACATTATTCTATTTGTTAGTGATTCTAACTCTTTCTGAGTCTTCAGCTTCAAGTGAAAAATGATTGGCCACAGGTCTTAAAACTTCGGGTTTCCTAGCTTTTGGACGGAGAGTAATCCCGAACTACACAGCTACATTACTCAACTTTTCAACAGAGAGCGATTTTAACCTGTACCGAGTTACTTCACTCTGTATGTAACTCTTTTATGCCAATGTAACTCCTTTATTCAGACATCGAGGGAGACAGAAGGCAGGACAAATTATGAGGCGCATAGTTAGAGTAGAGAAGAAGAAAGTTTTCCCTTAGCACAGGTGTCAGTAACCGGGGGCCATTGATTTAAGATAAGGGGCAAGTGGTTTAGAGGAGATTTGAGGAAAAAAATAATTTCACTCGGATTGCGGCTAGAATCTGGAACACACTACCTGAAAAGATGGTAGAGGCAAGAACCCTCACAACATTTAAGAAGTATTTAGATGAGCACTTGAAATGCCATAGCATACAAGGTTACAGGCCAAGTGCTGTAAAGGGGGATTAGAATGGACAGGCTTGATGGCTGGCACAGACAGAGTGGGGCGAAGGGACTGTTTCTGTGCTGTAAAACTCTGTGCATCTGTAATACTTCCAATTTCTCATTTGTTGTTGCGTTATGATCACGAGAACCGCCAGATTTCTGTTACAGCCAGGTGAGGAGGGGTCCCAGGCTCTCCTCTTGTCCTATCTTTTATTTCACTGCAGCGGGGCTTAATCCTTTTTAGCAGTGGACATGCTGACCACCTCAGTGAGCCTTTTACCTTTCACCTTTGTTGTGATCGTGAAAGAACCAATCAGACAGGTTTTCTTGAGTTTAATCAAGAGGTTCCAGAAGCTGGCCGAGCGCGTCTACTCTGAGGCACAATGTGGCTTTCGTGCAGAGAGATCGACCGTAGACATGCTGTTCTCCCTTCGTCAGATACAGGAGAAATGCCGTGAACAACAGATGCCCCTCTGCATTGCTTTCATTGATCTCACCAAAGCCTTTGACCTCGTCAGCAGACGTGGTCTCTTCAGACTACTAGAAAAGATTGGATGCCCACCAAAGCTACTAAGTATCATCACCTCATTCCACGACAATATGAAAGGCACAATTCAACATGGTGTCTCCTCATCAGAGACCTTTCCTATCCTGAGTGGCGTGAAACAGGGCTGTATTCTCGCACCCACATTTTTTGGGTTTTTCTTCTCCCTGCTGCTTTCACATGCGTTCAAGTCCTCTGAAGAAGGAATTTTCCTCCACACAAGATCAGGGGCAGGTTGTTCAACCTTGCCCGTCTAAGAGCGAAGTCCAAAGTACGGAAAGTCCTCATCAGGGTACTCCTCTTTGCTGACGATGCTGCTTTAAAATCTCACACTGAAGAGTGCCTGCAGAGTCTCATCGACAGGTTTGCGGCTGCATGCAATGAATTTGGCCGAACCATCAGCCTCAAGAAAACGAACATCATTGGGCAGGTCGTCAGAAATGCTCCATCCATCAATATTAGCGACCACGCTCTGGAAGTGGTTCAAGGGTTCACCTACCTAGGCTCAACTATCACCAGTAACCTGTCTCTAGATGCAGAAATCAACAAGCGCATGGGAAAGGCTTCCACTGCTATGTCCAGACTGGCCAAGAGAGTGTGGGAAAATGGCGCACTGACACGGAACACAAAAGTCCGAGTGTATCAGGCCTGTGTCCTCAGTGCCTTGCTCGATGGCAGCGAGGCTTGGAGAACGTATGTCAGCCAAGAGCGACGTCCCAATTCATTCCACCTTCACTGCCTCCGGAGAATCCTTGGCATCAGGAGACAGGACAGGTATCTCCAACACAGAAGTCCTCGAGGCGGCCAACATCCCCAGCTTATACACACTACTGAGTCAGCGGCGCTTGAGATAGCTTGGCCATGTGAGCTGCATGACAAATGGCAGGATCCCCAAAGACACATTGTGCAGCGAGCTCGCCACTGGTATCAGACCCATCGGCCGTCCATGTCTCCGCTTTAAAGACGTCTGCAAACGCGATATGAAATCCTGTGACATTGATCACAAGTCGTGGGAGTCAGTTTCCAGCGTTCGCCAGAGCTGGCGGGCAGCCATAAAGGCACGGCTAAAGTGTGGCGAGTCGAAGAAACTTAGCAGTTGGCAGGAAAAAATACAGAGGTGCAAGGGAAGAGCCAACTGTATAACAGCCCCGACAATCAAATTTTCCTGCAGCACCTGTGGAAGAGCCTGTCACTCTAGAATTGGCCTTTTTAGCCTCTCCAGGCGCTGCTCCACACACCACTGACCACCTCCAGTCTCTCGAGATAAGGAGGCAAAAGAAGAAGAATCAAGAGGTGAGTTTATTATACTTAAAAATCTAAACTGAATCTAAATAAAATAATAAACATGCACACACACACACACACAGACACACACACAGACAAACAAATCACACAGAAATAAATTATAGAGTGAGAACTAAATTTCTATTCGGATTAGAGTCCAGAATAAATTAAAAATAAACAAAATCTGTGAGATTGGGTAATTCTGTGGTCTGTCCCTTTGCTTCCCTTATTTATAAGTGTCATGTCATCTGCAAGGGTTTAAATTATGTTGTCTACATATAAGTTTATGTCACTTGTATATTTATCTATATGTCAGGAAGAGCACTGGTTTTAATACTGACCCCTGAGAAACAGCACTGTATACTCCCCCTCCCCCAGTCTGAACAATGTATTTTCACCACTTCTCTCTGCTTTCTGTCCCTGAGTCAGTGTCATATCCGCACTATCACATTAATCCATATGTTACATTTTTCATAACAAGTCGATGAAATGTCATTTGATCACAGGCCTTTTGATAGTCCAGATACATAACAGGAAACACGATATCCTCATCAACACTCACAGTTCGGTCATCAACAAACTTGATCAAGATTATCAGACTTGATTTTCCATTAACCTATCCGTACTGTTTGTCATTTAATATCACATGTTATTCCTAGAATGATATATGTTTGTACTGGGTCACGGCCTCTAGAAATTTCCAACCACCGACTTTAGACTGACTGGTCAGTCGTTATAGGATTTATCTAATGTCTCCTTATTTAAACAGCTTGTAACATTTACAACCCTCCAGTCCTTTGACATCACTCCCAGATCCAAAGAGGATTGAAAGCTTCTGGCCATTGCCTCTGCTATTTCCACATTCCTTCCCTCAACAAACCTCATATATCCCATCTGGACTGGGTAAATCTTCGACACTATTGTGGTGTAAAAAGTGTTGGATTGAAAGGTGTTAACTGAACCTGTTTGTTCATTAACTGTAATTAACGTCAGTCCTCAAGGACCCTAATTGTGTCACTGGAGGGTTTTCCTCTTCAATTAAGAAGGGACTCCTTTCAATGTGCTGGCTCATAGTGTCAGTGGGAGCATCACCCCCAGCACTAACAGAGATCAGTGGCTCCAGAGAGCGAGAGAGGAGAGATCAGAATCTGAGAACAATAGATTGGAATATTACAGTAATGGGTCAGAATCTGAGAACAATAGATTGGAATGTTACAACAGTGGGTCAGAATCTGAGAACTATAGATTGGAATGTTACAACAGTGGGTCAGAATCTGAGGACAGTCGATTGGAATGTTAAAACAATGGACAGCAGGAGTTTCTCCTATTGGTTTAGCCTCATTACTGCGGATTATTTTTGGATAACATTAGATTTTCGGATCTGTTATGCTCTGAAGATGATTCAAACGATTTACTATCCCATCCTCGCTATTATTGGTGTCCCTGGTAAGTCACTGTATCCAACTATTAGATCTATAAATCATATTTCACTGATTTAGTGTTCTTGTCATGTAAATCTTGGGAAGACTTAAAGCCACAGTCTTCAGTCTCTATCTCACATTCCACTCTGCATCCACTTTCCGCATTCCCCTCCCTACCCAATGTCTGAGGCTGAAACAGAAGGTTGGAACCTCTATATTTCTACCTGAGCTGAGTTCATTGCCATATTCCGCCTATTAACAACCCTACCTATTAAAACCTCTGTAATATCACCCATCACCACCTCTGCCCATCTGCTAATAATCCCTCATCTGTGCCGTTGTTAAATCCACACTTAACTATTCCAATTCTATCATGATCACCCTCCCAGTTATCAACCTCCATAAACCACAGCCCATCCTGGTCTCTGCTGCCTGCATACTAATTCACACCAAATCCCGATCACCCATTACCCCTGTGCTCACTGATCTACATTGGCTCCTGGTCTGGCAGCACCTTAATTTTAATATTCTCTTCTTGTGTTTGAATCCCTCCATGGCCTCACCCCTCCAATTAGTCCCATTTCCCTTCCATGTCACATATTCTTGTAAATCTTATGCCTTCAAGTCTTTTTCCAATTCCCTTTCAGAAGTGAGCTGTTTTCACTCCATATCTTCCCCTGCTGTGATTTTCACTCTATGACGGCACTGGTGCCAACGGTATGGAAACCTGGATCTGTAAAATGATGTGAACTGAACTGCCGGCCACATCGAGTGTGGCCTGCACAGTGCCCCATGCTGGGCAGGGAACTAGCCTGGGTATACTGTGCATGTGCTGTCAGTGTGAGGAAGGGTTTGAGTTGATGTCAATCTGCCATTCCGACAGCTTTGATGTATGTCTTTGAAACATTGTCTTTGCATGTCCACTGACTGCCTGTGTCAGTCACTCTCAGCTGAACATACATTCAGCAGCACGACGGACCCCCTCTGGTGTTATTTAAAAGGATCAGGCATCCAACTTAAAGGTGAGGGTTTTTTGACTTACTTCTGCTATTGTAAAGTTGGTGGAGGTTCTGTGGATGTGTTGTGAGCTGCTGCAGACATTCAGGGAGGGCAGAGGATTTGGTGAACCAGCTCTGGACGAGGTATGGGGACTGTAGTTACAGTGTCTCTGGGTCTGAAACATGTCCAACTAATGGAGCAGAGGCTGCAGAGAGAGGAGTCTCTGTAAAGAGGGAGGAGGAGGGGGTTGTGTCCTTCCAACCCGGTTTTCCCAAGAGCATTTTTCCTACCTACACCTAATCCAGGAGCAGTGTGTGAGGTGACTCTGATTCAATAAGGATGCGGTCACAGAGCTGTGTCACCTCCTGTAACACGACCTGGAGCCTCACACCAGGGTGAGGATGGAGCTATCGGTGGCTGTTAAAGTCACAGTTTCATTGATCTTCACTGCATCCAGATCTTTCCCCAGGCAGGAGTGGGCGGCATATCCAACATAGCCACAGAGAGTCATAGAGTCATTTACGACACAGGAGGAGACCAGTCGGATTCTCCATGTGTCTCTATGTGTAACAATCCAGTCGGTCCCATTCCCCCACTCAATCCGCGTATCCCTGCAAGTTCATTTCCTTCAGGTGCCCATCCAATTTCCTTTTGAAATCATTGATTGTCTTGGCTTCCATCACCCTCATGGGCAGTGAGTTCCAGCTCATTACCATCCACTGTGTAAAAAAAGTTCTTCCTCATATTCCCCCTGCATCCCTTACCCAAAATCTTTCATCTGTGTCCCCTATTCCGTGTTTCATCAGTTAATGGGAACAGTTTTTCCTTGTCTATCTTATCTAAGCCTATCATAATCTTGTACACTTCTTTCAAATCTCTCTCAATCTCCTTTACTCCAGGGACAGCAACTCCATCTTCTCCAAACTAACCTTGTAACTAAAACACCCCAATCCCTGGAAGCATTCTTGTATTCTAGTAGAATCATATAAAGTTAAGGCACAGAAATCGGCCACTTGGCCCATCTTGTCTGCGCCAGCCAGAAAACGATCCACCTATTCTAATCCCACCTTCCAGCATTTGGTGCGTAGAGCTGCAGATTACAGCACTTCAGGTGCATATCCAGACTATTTTTGAATGAGTTGAGGGTTTCTGCCTCAACTATCCTTTCAGGTAGTGAATTGCAGACCCCCACCACTCTCATCTCCCCTCTGATCTTTCTACCAATCACTTTAACTCTATTCCCCCTCTTCGATGTTATGGTGAATAGAGTCTTCACCTCCTCTCTATCCAGGCCCGTTATAATTTTGTACATTTCAATCAGATCACCCCTCAGCCTTCTCTGTTCCAAGGAGAACAACCCCTGTCTATCCAATCTTTCTTCATAGCTGCATTTTTCTATTCCTGGCAACATCCTCGTAAATCTCCTCTGTTCCCTCTCTAGTGCAATTATATCCTTTCTGTACTGAGGAGACCAGAGCTGTACACAGCACTCAAGTTGTGGCCTAATCAATGAGTTATACAGTTCCAGCATAACCTCCCTGTTCTTGTATTCTGTACCTGGGCTAATAAAGGAAAGGATTCCATATGCCTTCCTAACCACCTTATCGATCTCTGCTGCTACTTTCAGGGATGTGTGGACATTCAATCCAAGGTCCCTCACTTTCTCTACTTCTCAGTATTTTGACATTATTCCTGTATTCCTTGTTTGACCTCCACAAATGCATCACCTCATATTTCTCCAAGTTGAATTCCATTTGCCACGTTTCTGCCCATCTGACCAGGCCATCAATATATTTCTGCAGTCTACAGCTATCCTCCTCGCTATCTACCACACGGCCAATCTTCGTGTCGTCTGCAAGCATCTTGATCATGCCCCCTACATTTACGTCCAAATCGTTAACTTTCACCACAAAAAGCAGGGGACCCAGTACTGAGTCCTGTGGAACGCCACTGGAAACAGCCTTCCAGTCTCTAAAACAGCCGTCAACAATTACCCTTTCTTTCCTGCCACTGAGCCAATCTTGTATCCACCTTGCTGCATTTCCCTGGATCCCGTGGGATTTTATTTTTTGAACCAGTCTGCCATGTAGGACCTTGTCAAAAGCCTTGCTAACATCCAAGTAGACCACATCAACTGCACTACCCTCATTTATCTTCCTTGTTGCTTCTTCAAAACCTTCGATCAATTATTTGAAACAATATCTTCCCTTAACAAATCCATACTGACTATCCTAAATTAAGTAGAGGTGGTGAGTACAGAAGAAGGCAAGTTATGCCGAACCTTTATAAAGCTCTGGTTAGGCCCCAACTGTAGTACTGCATCCAGTTCCATTCACCATAGTTTCGGAAGGATGTGAGGGTCCTTGACAGGTTGTAGAGGAGATTTACCAGAATGGTTCCAGAGATGGAGGATTTTAGCGACAAAGTTAGTTTGGAAAAGCTGGGATTGTTTTTCTTTGAGTAAAGGAGATTGAGGGGAGATTTGATAGAGGTATACAAGATGATGTCATGTTTGGATAAGGTAGACAGGAAAAGATGTTCCCATTAGTTAATGGTACAAGGACGAGAGTTAAGGTTGTGGCAAGAGATACAGGGGGATGTGAGGAACAACTTTTTTACACAGCGAGTGGGAATGGCCAGGAAATCACTGCCTACGAGGGTGGTGGAAGCAGAGATGGTGAATGATTTCAAAAGGATATTGGATGAACACTTGAGGGAAATCGACTTGCAGGTATATGGAGACAGAGCTGGGGAATGAGACTGACTGGATTTATCTACAAAGCTGGCATGGACTCGAAATGACTATGACTCTCTGACAGGGGATTACTATTACTACTGCTTTCCTATACTGGGAAAGTTTATAATGGACTGGACAGTATCACCCTGTTGAACCCCATGATGTAAGTGAAATGTTTGATGTCCCAGAACGTGGTTAACAAATGTCCTTCACAAACAGAGTAAATCAGTTCAGTCCCACACACAATTCTGGATCATTCAAAATGGGGAGTAGTTTCTCCTGGTTTTCTCTACATAGGACAGCAGCCAGGCTTTCCACAGTGTCCCCTACCTCCATGTGGAAAGTCTTGTCAGGGTTAGGTGAGATCAGACACGTTACCGATGTGACAGCTTTCTTCAGTTGTGTTGCTGCTTCTGTGCTCTCTTCAGTCCAACCGGGTTAAACCTGGTCATCATCACCATTAGGTAGTTCATAAAGAGGAGTCACAGTCTCTGAAAATCGAGGGATGAGGGTCCGCTGATACCCCACCAGCCTGAGAATAGGACACAGGGCAGTCTTTGAGGTGGACAGGGGTAGATACTGGATGGGGGTCTGCTGATACCCCACCAGCCTGAGGATAGGACACAGGGCAGTCTTTGAGGTGGACAGGGGTGGACACTGGATGAGGGTCCACTGATACCCCACCAGCCTGAGAATAGGACACAGGGCAGTCTTTGAGGTGGACAGGGGTAGACACTGGATGAGGGTCCACTGATACCCCACCAGTCTGAGAATAGGACACAGGGCAGTCTTTGAGGTGGACAGGGGTAGACACTGGATGAGGGTCCGCTGATACCCCACCAGCCTGAGGATAGGACACAGGGCAGTCTTTGAGGTGGATAGGGGTGGACACTGGATGAGGGTCTGCTGAAACACCACCAGCCTGAGGATAGGACACAGGGCAGTCTTTGAGGTGGACAGGGGTAGACACTGGATGAGGGTCCGCTGAAACACCACCAGCCTGAGGATAGGACACAGGGCAGTCTTTGAGGTGGACAGGGGTAGACACTGGATGAGGGTCTGCTGAAACACCACCAGTCTGAGGATAGGACACAGGGCAGTCTTTGAGGTGGACAGGGGTAGACGCTGGATGGCCTCGACCTGATGTTGGTCTGGGCTGATGCTGAATGATCCAATCTGGACACCTAGAAACGTGACATGATCTTGCACCAGCTGGGCCTTACGTGGATGGTCTTTTAGACTCGCTCCCAAAGTAGCTGCAGAAGTTCCAGTAAAAGGTTTAAATGTGTTGGACACGGTCTGTGGGAATGAGGAGACGATCATCAATTTATTTCAGCAAGCAGGAAGACTGTGAAAAGCTCATAAGGTCCCCGGCCATATGTTTGTGTAAAATATTGCGGTTCTTGTGGAATCCCTTGTAACAGACATATCCAGGGGTATCTTTGGACCTCAGAAGTGAATGTGAATTTAAATTGTTTTTCTAGTTTTACTGGGTTACTCCAATAACCATTAGAGATATCCATGGTGCTGAAGACAGTCCTGCCGCTGGGAATCCGGGTGAGTAGGGTTGGTGTCTATCAGACAACCGGGTTCACACAGGGGTGACTGTGTTGAGTTTGTGGTGGTTAACAGTCAGTCTCCAGCTACCATCCCGTTTTCTAACTGGCCAAATGGGACAGTTAGTAGTGAATGTGTCTTTGTGAACTACACCCTGGTATAACAATAACCTGATGTTGTCTGGAATATATGATATAATCTCAGCTCGGTATGAATACTGCTTCATGGATCATGCAATGGTCAGTTAATTTCTTCAGGTCTGCTCATGTTTCCACAGTCATCTTTATGGGTTGTGAATACACTCAGCACCGACTCGAGAATCGCCTGTCCCTCAGGGTGATCAGAGGTGTCTGGTACCCACTCCTCTGATATTTTAATCATGAATATTGAGGTTACACTGGACACCAGAGCAGGGGTATGGTTTAATGTTCTACAGTATACAAATATTGGGATAATCAATTCCTGCTGATAACCTTTGAGCACATTACTGCCCAGTAGTCCCTGTCCATTATACAGGATCATATAAAAGGGAGTCAGGACTTTGAAATGAACTCTGTTCCCTCTCCTACACCACTGTAAGATCTGATCTCGGGTCACAGTTTAACCAAAAGGAGGTCGAAGGGTCACAAGCAGTTTATTGCAGGGAAACTATTGGAAAATATTCAGAGGGACCGGATTAATCTCCACGTGGAGAGGCAGGGATTAATCAGGGATTGTCAGTATGGCTTTGTCAGGGGGAGATCGTGTCTAACTAACTTGATTGAATTTTTTAGAGGCATTGACTAGATGTGTAGATGAGGGTAAAGTAGTTGATGTATTCTACATTGACTTCGGTAAGACATTTGATAGGGTTCGACATGTGAGATTGGTTAAGAAGGGATCCAGGGCAATTTGGTAAATTGGATCCAAAATTGGCTCAGCAGCAGGAGGCAGAGGATGATTGTCAAGGGTTGTTTTTGCGAGTGGAAGCCTGTGACCAGTGGTGTACTGCAGGGATCGGTGCTGGGACCCTTGCTGTTTGTAGTGTACATTAATGATTTGGACGTGAATATAGGAGGTATGACCAGTAAGTTCGCAGCTGACACGAAAATCTTTGGTGTTGTAAATAGTGAGGAGGAGAGCCATCGATTACATGTCGGTTTAGATGGGCGAGTAAGATGGGCAGAGAAGTGGCAAATGGAATTTAATCCTGAGAAGTGTGAGGTGATGCATTTTGGGAGGACTAACAAGGCAAGGAAACATACAGTGGATGGTAGGACGCTAGTATGTACAGAAGGTCAGAGGGACCTTGGTGTACTTGTCCATAGATGACTGAAGGCAGCAGCATAGGTAGGCAATGTGGTTAGGAAGGCATTTGGGACACTTGCCTTTATTAGCTGAGGCATAGAATATAAGAGCAGGGAGGTTATGATGGAGCAGTATAAAAATCCAGTTAGGCCACAACTGGAGTACTGTGTATAGTTCTGGTTGCTGCATTATAGGAAGGATGTGATAGCACTGGAGGCGGAGCAGAATAGATTCACCAGGATGTTGCCTGGGCTGGACAATTTCAGCTGTGAAGAGCGACAGAAAAGTCCAGTGTTATTTCCCTTAGAGCAGAGAAGGATGAGAGGGGTCATGATTGAGGAATGCAAAATTATGAGGGGCATTGATAGGTTAGATAGGAATAATCTTTTTCCCTTAGCGGAGGGGTCAATAACCAGGGGCATAGATTTAAGGTAAGGGGCAGGAGGTTTAGAGGGGATTTGAGGAAAAGAATTTTCACCCAGAGGGTGGTTGGTATATGGAACACACTGCCTGAAGGGGTGGTAGAGGCACGAACACTCACATTTCAGAAATATTGAGATGAGCACTTGAAACGCCATACCAAACAAGGCGACAGGCCAAGTGCTGGAAACTGGGATAGGAATAGTTAGGTGCTTGATGGCTGGCACAGACACAGTGGGCCGGAGGTCATGTTTCTGTGCTGTATATCTCTATGACTCTATTGAGGACTAACAGTTCAAATACCGCACAACATCAGAATAAATATAGTGGACATACGACCTGTGGCAGGTGAGAATGGCTTTCTGGTTATGGATCAGATGTTAGAAGCTATTATTAAAGACGTTATAGTCGGGCAGGTAGAAACATTCAAGGTGATCAGGCAGAGTCAACATGTTTTTGTGAAAGGGAAATCATGTTTAACCAATTTATTGGAGTTCTTTGAATAAGTAACATGTGTTGTTGGTAAAGGGGAACTGGGAGATGTTCTGTACTTAGATTTCCAGAAGGCATCTGATAACGTTCCACATCAAACGTCATTGTGGAAAATAAAAGCTCATGGTGTATTGGGTAACATATTGGCATGGATGGAAGATTGGCGAACTAACAGGAAACAGCGTAGGCATAAATGAATCATTATTATGGCTGGCAAGATGTAACGTGTGGTGTGCCAGAGGGGTCAGTGCTGGGGACTCAACTTTTTACAATTTATATTAATGATTTTGATGAGTGAACCGAAGGTATGCTTGCTAAATTTGCTAATGATTCCAAGATAGTTAAGAAGATAAATTCTGAAGAGGACATAAGGACGCTACAAAGGGATATAGATAGGTTAAGTGAGTGGTCAAAGATCCAGCAAATGGAGTATAATGTGGGAAAAGGTGAAATTGTCCATTGTGGCAGGAAGGTCTGACTGTCACCTCGAGACTTGACTATTCTAACACACTGCTGGCTGCTCTCCCACATTCTACTCTCTGTAACATTGTGATCATGCAAAGCTCTGCTGCCAACTTCTAACTTACACCAGATTCTGTTCACCCAACATCCCTGTGCTCACTTACCTACATTGGCTCTTGGTCCAGTCACACCTCAATTTTACTATTCTCACTCGTATGATCAAATCCCTCCACGGCCTCAGCCCTCTGATTATCCCAATCCCCTGCCCATTTCCAATATTCCTGAAACGTGTTCATCTTAAAATCTTTATCTAATTCCATTTTAAAGTGAGTTCCTTCCCTCTGTCTCTCTCTCTAATCACACATTTCATCTCTCCAGCTCCACTGGTGCTGTGCAAGTTTGGATCCAGAAAATGGTGTGAGCTGCACTGCCGGTCACATCCAGCACATTGTACAGGAAACCCAGGCTGGCCGGGGTGCTAGCGTGGGTGTAACGTGTGTGTGTCTGTAGTGTGAGGAAGGTCTGAATATGGGGTCAATCAGCCATTCCATCAGCTTTGATGGACGTCTTTGAACCTTGGTCTTTGCATGTCCACTGACCGACTGTGTTAGTCACTCTCAGCTGAACAGACATTCAGCAGCACGAGGAACCCCCTCTAGTGTTATTTAAAAATACCAGGCATCCAACTTACAGGTGAGGGGCTTTTGACTTACTTCTGCTATTGTAATGTTATTGGAGGTGCTGTTAATCGTTTTCTGGAGATTGTGTTGTGAGCTGCTGCAGACATTCAGGGAGGACAGAGGATTTGGTGACCCAACTCTGGACAAGGTATGGGGACTGTAGTTACAGCGTCGCTGGGTCTGTAACATGACCAACACATGTAGCAGAGGCTGCAGAGAGGGGAATCTCTGTAAAGAGGGAGAAGGCGGGGGCTCTGCCCTACCCACCCCTTGATTTCCAAGAGCACAAAGAGCAGTGGTCCTAATACCGAGCCCTGGGGAACACCACTGTATACTCCCATCGTGTCTGAACAACAACCTTTCACCACTTCTCTCTGTTTACTGTTCCTTAGTCAATGTTATATCCACACTGTCACTGTCCCTTTAATCCATAGGGTACAGTTTTCCTAACCTGTCTATTGAATGTCACTTTATCAAACACCTTTTGAATGTCCATATATATAACTTCAATCTCACCACCCTCATCAACCCTCTCCATTGTTTTATCAAAGAACTCCATCATGTTTACCTCAGCACTACCTCTCTCCACTCCTCCACTGTTGTTAAATTATCAGACTGATTATCCGACATCCAGTACTGGATGAGCAGAAATGTCCTCCAATTAAATATTGGGAAGGTTGAAGCCATTGTTATCACTCCCCACTCCAACTCTGTCCCCTTGCTATTGATTCCATCCCTCTCCCTGGTAACAGTCTGAGATTCAGAAAGTCTGTTTTCAACCTTGGTGTCACGGTTGACCACAAAATGAGCTTATAACATAATATTCAGTCTATCACTACGACCGCCTGTTTCCACCTCAGTAACAGCACGCAACATCACCCCTGTCTCAGCCCATCTGCTACTGAAACTCATTCATGCCTTCATTTTCCCTAGAAATGACTATTCCAACACGGTCCTGTCTGGTCTCCCGCATGCTACTCTCTGTTCATTTGAAGTCCTCCAGAACTCTGCTGCCCATGTCCTAATTCGCAGCAAGTGCCATTCACATATCACTGACCGACATTGAATCCTGATCAAATAATGTCTTTATTTAAATTCTCCACCTTGTTTTCCCTCCAGGACCTCATCTCCCGTCCTGTATCTGTAATATCCAGCCCCACAACCCTTCAATATATCTGTGCTCCTCTAATTCAGGCCTCCTCTGCGTCCCTCTTTATTGCTGTTGTTATTCCTGATGAATCTCTGTCTCCAGCTATTAGCTCTACAACCATTGCTAACGGTATTATTGTTCTTGTAATTTACCCTCATCTCTCCTGCTGTTGCTGCCCCTGGTAAGTCTTTATGTCCACATATAAGATCTGTAAACTCTGGTTCACTGAAATACTGTTCAAGTAATTTAGTTTGTTTTTTTCGAAGAATGAAGCCAGTGTTATTGGTCTCCATCAGAAATTCAGTCCCCTATCTGTGAACCACATACCCCTCCCTGCCCAATGTCTGAGGTGGAACCAGACAGTTTGCAACCGCTGTGTTCTATTTAAACCTGAGCTGAGTTCATCTCCATATTCTCTCCATCACAAACCCTGCCTACTCCACCTCTGCCTCGGCCCATCTGCTGCATAAACCCTCATCTGTACCTTTGTTAAATCTACACTTGACTATTCCAATTCTATCCTGGTCATCCTCCCAGTTATAAACCTCCATAAACTACCGCCCATCTAGAACTCTGCTACCTGTTTCCTCACTCACACTAAATCCCGATTATCCATCACCCATCGGTGTTCACTGATATATATTGGCTCCCAGTCTGGCGGCACCTTAATTTAAATATTCTCATTCTTGCGTTAGAATCCCTCCATATCCTCACCCCTCCAATTAGTCCAATTCCCCTGTACATTCCCATATTCTCGAAAATCTTTCGCCTTCAAATCTGTTTCCATGTCCCCCTTTAAAGTGAATTTCCTTCCCTCTCTATCTCTCCCTGGTGGTGATTTATGGCTCTACAGCACCACTGTTGCCCACACTTTGGAAGCAAGGAACCACAAAAGGATGTGATATGAGTTACCAGCCACTTCCGGTGTGGTCTTCACACTGCCCCGTGCTGTGCCCGGGTGTACATTGCGTGTGCTAGTAGCATGAGGAGTTGTGGAATGTCACGTCAAACTTCTGTTCCAGCAGCTTTGATGTATGTCTTTGAATCTTGGACTGTGCATGTCCACTATAAATGTTTGTTGCTTGGAAAAGCATAGCATAATAAATTTCAAGCAGCACGGATATGCTAATGACAAATCCTGTCAGGAAAACTTCAACAAGAACTTATCCCAAGGCACTTCACAGCAGCATCATGAAACAAAGTATGACACTGAACCACAAAGGAAGATATTAGGTTAGGTGTCCAAACGCTTGGTCAAAGAGGCAGGTTTTAAAGAAGTGTCTTAAAGGATAAAAGCGAGGTGGAGAGGTGGAGCTGTGAAGGGAGGATATTCCAGAGTTTGGGACCGAGGCAACTGAAGGTGTGGCCACAAATGGTAGAGTAATTAAAATCAGGGATGCACAAGAGGCCAGAATTAGAGGAGCAGAGATATCTCAGAGGGTTGTGGGGCTGGAGGGGATTACAGAGTTAGTGAGGGGTGAGGCCATGGAGGGATTGGAAAACAAGAATGGGAATTTTAATATCAAGACATTGTTTGACTGTGAGCTGATGTAGGTCAGTGATCGGGGAATGGGACTTGTTGTAAGTTAAGACACAGACTGCAGAGTTTTAGATGACTTCAAGTTTACCGATAGTAGAATGTGGGAGAATGAGTTGGAACAATCTAGTCTACAGGCAATGAAAGCATGAATGAGAGCTTCAGCAGCAGATGCGTTGAGACAGGGGTGAAGTTGGGTAATGTTATTGATGTGAAAATAGGTCGTCATAGTGATGGCACGAATATAAGGTTGGAAGCTCAATTTGTGGTCGATTGCCATGGAATCACCGAATTGTTACAGCACAGAAGGTAGCCATTCAGTCCATCGTGTCTGTACTGGCTCTCCAAAAGAACAATTCGTCTGGTGTCACTCCCCTGCCTTCTCCCTGTAACTCTGTACAATCTTCCTTTTCAGATAACTATCCAATTTCTTCCTGAATGCCTCGATTGAATCTGCCTCCACCACACTCTCAGGCAGTGCATTCCAGACCTTAACCACTCGCTGTGTGAAAAAGTTTTCCTCATGTCACTGATGCTTCTTTTACCAATTACTTTAATTCTTTGCCCTCTCGTTGTCGATCCTATCAGGAATGGGAACAGTTTTTCCCTATCCACTCTGCCCAGACGCATCATAATTTTGAATACCATTTTTCAAATCTCCTCTCAGCCTTCTCTTCTCCAAGGAAAATGTTCCAACTTCTCCAGTCTATCTTCAGAACTGATATTCTTCATCCCTGGAACCATTCTTGTGAATGTTTTTTCACACTCTCCAATGTCTTCACGTTACCTAAAGTGTGGTGCCCAGAACTAGACGTAATACTGCAACTGAGGCCGAACTAGGGTCTCGTGCAAGTTCAAAATAATCTCTTTGCTCTTGTATTCCATGCTGTTGTTAACAAAGCCCAGGATACTGTATGTTTCATTAACTACTCTCTCAACTTGTCCCGCGCCCTTTAATGACCTATGCACATATACATCCAGGTCCCTCTGCTCCTCACCCCCTTTAGAATTCTACCCTTTATTATACATTGTCTTTCCATGTTCTTCCTACCAAAATGAATCACTTCACATTTCTCCACATTGAACTTCATCTGCCACCTGTCTGTCCATTCCACTAACTTGTCCATGTCCGTTTGATTTTCTACAATTTACTCCTCACAGTTCACAATGCTTCCAAGTTTTGTATCATCTGCAAACTTTGAAATTGTGCCCTGTACACCGAGGTCTAGGTCATTAATATTTGTCAGGAAGAGAAAGGGTCCCAACACTGATCCCTGGGAAATTCCATTACAAATCTTAAATAAAAACAAAACGTGCTGGAAAGACGCAGCAGGTCTGGCAGCATCTGTGGAGAGAAAAGCAGGGTTAATGTTTCAGTTCTGTGACCTTTCATCAGAATTGGCAAAGGTTAGAAATGTAATAGGTTTTAAGCAAATAAAGCAGGGGTGGGGCAAAAGAGAACAGAAGAGCTGTTGATAGAACAGAGTGTCAGAGAGATTAACTGACCAGGATGTCATGCGGCAAAGGCAAAGAAAGTGTGCTAGTTGTGCGGCGAAAGACAAAGCATTAGTGTAGTGAGGGTGTTAAATGACAGAATAATGAACAGCCCTAGCTAAAAGCACCAACATATAAAATCAGTTTAATGCTGGCACATGGCAAAAAATGATAAAACAAAATAATCGTTGAACTCAGTGTTCAGACCGACAGGCTGTAGAGTGCCTAATCGGACAATGAGGTGATGTTCCTCGAGCTGGCGTTGATGTTCACTGGAACACCGCAGCAGGCTAAACGCAGATTGGGTGACCGCTTTGTGGAACACCTCCACTCAGTCCAAAAGTGTGACACCGAGCATCCGCTCGCTTATCATTTCAACACCCTCCATCCCCCACCCCCGCTCTAATGGTCACATTTCTGTACTTGTGTTTCCCCCAGAACCCCCACTTTGCCAGTTCTGATGAAAGGTCACCGACTTGAAACATTAACTCTGCTTCTCTCTCCACAGATGCTGAGTATTTCCAGCACTTTCTGTTTATATTTCAGATTTCCAGCATCCACAGTATTTTGCTTCGATTCCACTACAAACCTTACTACAGCCCTAAAAGCATCCATTAATCACTTCTCTCTGTTTCCCGTCACTCAACCAGCTTAGTTTCATGTTGCTACTGTTCGTTTTATTTGATGAGCTATAACTTTGCTCATAGGTCTGTTGTGTGGCACTTTATCAAATGCCTTTTGGAATTCAATTTATACCACATCAACATCATTGCCCTTATCAAACTTTCTTTTTACCTTTTCAAAAAACTCCAGCCATTTAGTGAAACACAATTTTCCCTTAAATAACACCCATTTGTCCAAGTGCCCATTAATTTTATCCCAAATGTGACACCAAGGTTGCAATTAAACTGTCTGACTCTCAGACTGTTACCAGGGAGAGGGATGGAATAAATAGCAAGGTAACAGAGTTGGAGTGGGGAGTGAAAATAATGGCTTCAGTCTTCCCAATATTTAATTGGAGGAAATTTCTGCTCATCCAGTACTGGATGTTGGATAATCAGTCTGATAATTTAACAACAGTGGAGGTTTGGAGAGAGGTGGTGGTGACAGTACATGACTGACAGTACATGGGTTCCCGCAACTCCTTTTTGTAAACAAGGTGTAAAATTTACAGCCCTCCAGTCCTCTGTCATCACTCTCATATACAAAGAGAATTGACAGATTCTGTCTGGTGCCTCTGCTATTTTCACCATTCATTCTCTCACGAACCCTCATAATTCCCATCCAAACTGGATAAATGTTTAGTTTATTGTGGTACAAAAAGTGTTTGATTGAAAGGGATTAACTAAACCTGTTTGTTCAGTGACTGTAATTAATGTCAGTCACCATGGGCCCTAATTGTTTCACTGGAGGGTTTCCCTCTTCTATTAATAAGGGACTCCTTTCAGTGTGGTATCCCATAATGTCAGCAGGAGCATCATCCCCGACACAAACAGGGATCAGCAGCTCCAGAGAGAGGGAGAGGATAGATCAGAATCTGAGAGCAATAGATTGGAATGTTACAACAATGGGTCAGAATCTGAGAACAATAGATAGGAATGTTACAACAATGGGTCAGAATCTGAGAACAATAGATTGGAATGTTACAACAATGGATCAGAATCTGAGAACAATAGATTGGAATGTTACAACAATGGTTCAGAATCTGAGAACAATAGATTGGAATGTTACAACAATGGGTCAGAATCTGAGAACAATAGATTGGAATGTTACAACAATGGGTCAGAATCTGAGAACAATAGATTGGAATGTTACAACAATGGATCAGAATCTGAGAACAATAGATTGGAATGTTACAACAATGGTTCAGAATCTGAGAACAATAGATTGGAATGTTACAACAATGGACAGGAGTTCCATCTGGGAGTTTGACTTTCTCTCTGCAAATTATGATTTTCTGCCATTAAACACTCGGATCTATTACGCACTGACGATTATTCAATACATTTTCTATCCCATCCTGGCTATTATTGGTGTCCCTGGTAAGTCTCTCTATCCAGCTATTTATTCCATAAACCATGTTTCACTGCATTACCGTTCTTGTCATTTACTCTGCCCTCCTTTCTACTTTTGTTATTCTTGGCAAATCTCCATCTCCAGATATTAGCTTTATAAACCATTGCTACGTGTATTAGAGTTCTTGTAATTTACTCTCTCATCTGCACTGCTGTTGCTGTCCTTGGTAAGTCTCTATTTCCTGCTCTGAGATCTGGAAACCTTGTTTCACGGAAATAATGTTCTTGCAGTTTTAATTTTGGGAAGAGTGGAGCGAGTGTGATCGGTCTCCATAAGCAATTCTGTCCCCTATCCATGAACCACTTCCTCCTCCCTGGCCAATGTCTGAGGCTGAACAACCTCTGTGTTCTATATAAACCAGAGCTGAGTTCATCTCCATCACCAACCATGCCTAATACCACCTATGTAACATCACCCGTCTCCTCCACTGCCTCAGCCCATTTGCTGCATAAAGCCTCATCTGTGCCTTTCTTAAATGCACACTCGACTATTCCAATTTTCCAATTCTATTCTGGTCACCCTCCCAGTTAAAAATCTTCATAAACCACAGCCCATCCAGAACTCTGCTGCCTGCATTCTAACTCACACCAAATCCTGATCAGCCATCACCCCTGTGCTCACTGATCTACATTGTCTCCTTGTCCGGCAGCATCTTAATTTTAATATTCTCTTTCTTGTGTTTGACCTCACCCCTCCCATTCCCCTACATAATTCCTATATTCCTGCCAATCTTTTGCCATGAAGTCTTTTCTTCAATTTCTCTTTTCAAGTAACTGTTTGAAAAGGCATTTTTTGAAAGTTAGGGATCGCACTTTTTGGGCAGAGATGAGGAGATTTTTTTTCCTCTCAGAGGGTTGTGTGACTTTGGAACACTCTGCCTCTGAAGGTGGTGGAGGCGGGGGCATTGAATATTTTAATGCAGAGGTAGATAGATACTTGTTGGGCAAGGGAATCAAAGGTTATCGGGAGTAAATGGGAGTGTGGAATTGAGACAGAAACAGATCAACCATGATCATATTAAATGGTGGAGCAGGCTCGATGGGCTGAATGGCCTACTTCTGCTCCGAATTCATACGGTCATATGGTCTTCCTCTCTATATCTACTCCTGGCAATGATTTTCAGCTCTTCAGCGCCACTGGGCCCAACGCCATGGAAGCTTGGATTCTTAAAATGGTACGAGCAAAGCTGCTGGTCACTTCCAGTGCTCAATGCTGCACAGGGCTCTAGCCCCAGTTCACCAAGTACGTGCTCGTAGTGTAAGGAGGCATTTGAATGTGACATCTATCAGCCATTCCAGCAACTTTGATGTATGTCGTTGAAACTTGGTCTGTGCATTTCCACTGACCGCATGTGTTACTCACCTTCAGCTGAACATTCATTCAGCAGCACGAGTAACCCCATCTAGTGTTATTTAAAATGACCAGGCATCCAACTTACATGTGAGGGGCTTTTGACTTACTTCTGTTATTGTAAGGTTAGTGGAGGTGCTGTGGATGGTTATCTGGAGGTTGTGTTGTGAGCTGCTGAAGACATTCAGGGAGGACAGAGAATTTGGTGATCCAACTCTGTACGAGGTATAGGGACTGTAGTTACAGTGTCTCTGGGTCTGTAACATGACCAAAAAATGGAGCAGAGGCTGCGGAGAGGAGAAGCTCTGTAAAGAGGGAGGAGGAGGGGGCTCTGCCCTACCCACCCAGGGTTTTCCAAGAGCAGTTTTCCTACCTACACCTAACCCAGGAGCAGTGTGTGAGGTAACTCTGATTCAATAAGGAGGTGGTCACAGAGCTGTGTCACCTCCTGTAACACGACCTGGAGCCTCACACCAGGGTGAGGACGGAGCTGTCAGTGGCTGTTAAAGTCACAGTTTCATTGATCTTCACTGCATCCGGATCTTTCCAGACAAGAGCAGGAGATGTATCCAACATCGAGTCATGTACGACATAGAAGGAGGCCATTCATCCCATCATGTCCATGCTGGCTCTCCATGGAACAATCCAGTCAGTCCCACTCCCCCGCTCAATCCCTGTAGCAAATTCATTTCCTTCAGGTCCCCACCAGCTTTCATTTGAAATCACTGATTGTCTCTGCTTCCAACACACTTGTGGGCAGTGAGTTCCAGATCATTAACACCCGCTGCATAAGAAAAAATTTCTTCCTCACATTCCCCCTGCATCTCTTGTCCAAAACCTTCAATCCGTGCCCCTAGTCTTTCTTCCATCAATTAATGGGAACACTTTTTCATTGTCTAAATTATCTAAACCTGTCAAAATCTTGTAACCTAACCTTGTAACTAAAATCCTCCATCCCTGGAACCATCCTGTTAAATCTCCTCTGCACCATTTCAAGGAGCTTCACAATCTTTCTGAAGTGTGGTGGCCAGAAGTGGACACAATAGCCCAGCTGAGACCTAACCAGAGATTTTAAACGCTCATCATAACTTCCCTGCTTTTGTATTCAATACCTCTATTTTTGAAATGTACGATTATATGTGTTTTACTAACAAATCTCTCAATATGTCCTGTCACCTTTAAAGATCGATGCCCCCACAAGTCTGTCTGTTCCTGCACACTGTTTACAACTGTTACCCATATTGCCTTCCTATCCTTTCTGTCAAAATGTCTCACCTCACAGTTGTCTCACATTTCCATCTGCGACTTGTCTGCCCATTCTAATAAGTATCTATGTCCTGTCACAGGTGGTTCTGAATATCCTCACTGTTTGTCACAGCTCCAAGTTTGGTATCAGAGACAGATTTTGAAATTCTACTCTGTATTCCAAGATCCAAGTCATTTATGCACAGCAAAATAAAACAATGGCCCTCGTACTGACCCTGGGGGAAAACTCACTGTCTAACATCTTCCAGTCTGAAAAACTGTCATTTACTATGATACACTGTTTTCTGTACATTATCCATCTTTTATCCAATTGCACACTGACCAGCCCATTCCATGAGACTCAATGTTGGTAATTAACCTTTGATGTGGTATTTTATCAAACACATTCTTCAAACCAATATAGACAACATCCATCACATTCCCTTCAGCAACCTTCCCTGTTACATCATTTAAAAATTCAATTATATTTCACAAACATGACTTTCCTTTTGTAAATCTATGCTGGCTATCCTAAATTAACTCAAACCTCTCCAGATGTCTGTTGTTTTATCGCCTGATTATTATTCTAAAACCTTTCCCACCACTGATTTTGGATGAACTGGCCTGTAGTTGTGAGGCCTGTGTATTGTCCATTGATATATCTGCTGTGTGACGGAGGCCACCTATGTTGGGTGAGGTGAATAATACTGTCTGTTCCCTTAGCAGGGAGAAGTAGGATGAGAGATCCCGTGGCTTTGTCAGAATAGTGGGATTCCTGATGGTGTAGGTGGTTCTGCGGGCCCCCAAGTCAACGGGGAGAGGGATAAGAACTGAAAGATCTCTCACTCCATTAATGGTGTGTGAGCATGCCCAGTACATCATGTTGGTGAGTGTCCACTATCCTGGCAGCAGCCACCATACCTTCATTCTGAAGCAGTCAGACATTCCCATGACCATCAGGAATCTGTAGAGAAAAATATGCGGCTCCTCGGAGACAATGATTACTCCAGTCTTTACATTACAATCGCACCAGGAATCCGGAAGCCACATCAGGAGGAGGAGGAGGAGGAAGGGAGGATATTTCCTGGATGCCTTCGACCCGGACAGGCTGTAGGAGAGTGTCTACTAAGATACCGGTTCCCATAAGACAACTTCCCTTTCCCACCATGGATTCCCCATTCTCCAACATTACACCCATCTGAGACGACCCATCGCAGTGTCCCCTTGGTCAGCATCCTGCAATAAAAACACCAACAAAAACCTTTTCATAACATATTTATCCAACAACACATCCAATTATCCAAACTAAACTGAACTATTCACCCTTGTGTATTCCCTTAGTGCCTGTCTTGTGGGTTCCCTCGACTTGCCTATTGCTCCTACACAGTGTTTCCCAGTAACTGCAGCATGGCTGGTGGAAGGCTGCTGACTTTCATTGGAGGAGACTGCAGATGGACTTGCAGGACGTCCTCGAACAGCTCTGGGCCTTGCGGGCTCGGATTCAGACTGCACCACCTCGACATGTGCAGTCGCAGCCTTGGCTGGCTGATGGGTAACAGCAAGAACACTGGTGGAGTGACAGTGAAGGGAGAGCAAATACTGTCATCCTGAGAGAGGACAGCAGGTTCATACTCCACGGAGACACTCTCACTCCCATAGGGCGACACCTCAGTAATCCTAGTAATCTACTGGATCACAGATTGCTGGACTGCTGTGAGAGCCTGCAAACCCCTTTGAACACTGAGATCCACAGCCATGATGGCAGCAGTCTGATCCTGCATGGCAGCAAACATGGATCTCATGTCCTCAATCTGAGCTTCCACTGCAGCACTGAGACGTTGGGTGTCTGCCGTCTGTGCTGCAGTGGAAGCTGAGACAATGATCACCAGACACTGTATCATGACTGGGTCCGCTAGTGCTGTCATGGAGTTAGTGACCACTTCCACAGGGGAAAGAATGGGCTTCAAGCTCCTGTGCCATGTTGGAGCCGGGCTCCTCCATGTTCCGACACAGTGATAACAGACTGTCTGACAGGCCTGTCAATGGACAAAGTATCTCAGTGTACATGTCCATCAGCATTCTCCTGTATGCTGTTCCAGCAATGTTCACATCTGAGTCCTGTGTATTATAACTCGTTTGTGACCTCGCCCTCTGGTGAGCTGACACATGAACTATCCTTTTCCCCTGGCGTAGCTGCAGCTCACTCGTGCTCGGTGACTCACCACGTGCAGATTCCGACTCTTTGCCAGCCTCTAAGATGCACGCAGTGTAAGTATTTGATCTGGTGACTGTGAGTATCAGACCAAGTGATGGGGTTTCACCATCAGTGCTGCTGCCCTCTTTCACTGTCTCCTGGATCTGCTGTGACTAGGAAGCTGGCAGTTTTATGTTATCATTGTTTATTTTATTTATTTATTTAGAGATACAGCACTGAAACAGGCCCTTCGGCCCACCGAGTCTGTGCCGACCAACAAACACCCATTTATACTAACCCTATAGTAATCCCATATTCCCTACCACCTACCTACACTCGGAGCAATTTGTAATGGCCAATTTACCTATCACTTGCAAGGCTTTGGCTGTGGGAGGAAACCGGAGCACCTGGTGAAAACCCACGCGGTCACAGGGAGAACTTGCAAACTCCGCATGGACAGTACCCAGAATCGAAACCGGGTCCCTTGAGCTGTGAGGCTGCGGTGCTAACCACTGCTCCGCTGTGCCGCCCAGAAAAGTATTGGAAAGTATAAACTCAGAAGGGGGGTGTTGGGTGAGAGATTGGGGGTGGGATGGAAAGCAGGAGTTTCATGGTCCCCCCATCTGCTGCCTGTACATCATCCCAGACATCAGGATGAGGGTGAGATGGGAGTTAAGAAGGGACATAAGGCTTGAACGTAAAATCATCCTGAATACTCTCGGTGATGCCGGATGCTACGGGCTCTGTCACAGCCGGTCCCATGATATGGAGAACCATCTCCTCCCTCAGGCTCAGGGGATGAAGGTAAGCCTGGCCCCCGCCGGTTCAATGCGGCCCTGGTGATTATGGGAAACCTTGTCCTGTAAGAGAGAGGGCAAAATGTCAGTCATTGTGTTGCAATGTGTTTGGGTGATGTCCCTGCCATAGCTGAATAGCTGGGGAATGTGGAGGCAGTGAGAGGTGGGTGTGAAGCTGGTATAAGTGGAATGTGTGTGAGGGTGAGGTGGAGTAAGTGAATGTTAGGTGTGAGTACTGAGTGTTAGGGACTGCTGATGGGTGAGTGATGGGGGTGTGGTACATTGAGCAGTGTGAGAGGTTGGTGATGTTGGGGGTAGGAGATGTCATGTGGAGATGAATTCACTGACATTGACCACCCGTGTGAACTCATTAAACTTCTTCTGGCTCTGCTGCCAGTTCCTCGGAGCCAGACTTCTTGCATTGATCTCCCTGGCCGCCTGCTCCCATTCCCTTCGGAGGGAGTTCCTCGTGGTCTCCACCCCACCCCACAGAAACAGGGGCTCTCTTTTCCTTCACCCTCCATGACTAAGGCCTCCAGCACCACATGCGTGAACTAAAGAGCCCTCTCTCTGTCCCAGTATTCCATTTACCTTGTCTCCAATTGCAGCATTCACAGTCAGCAGCAGCAGCCTCCTGTGATTCAGTGCAGCTTCCCTAAAAGAGGGACAGAGTGCCTTCAAATGCTGAATGCTGGCTGAAAGACGATCTAGTCTCACACACAGTTAGGTCTCTGTTAAGAGTGCAGACAGACAGCAGCGCGGGTCTCCATGGGCGACACGTAGATTTCATGGAAATGAGGAGCCAGGAGCTTTGTGTGTCACCTGCCTCAACAGAAACGGACACAGGCAGATCATGATCCCTCTGCCCAAAAAGGGACGAAAACCGGATTTTCTCGTTCTTGCTCTTTCCCTTTCCATCTTTCACATTTGCTCCCTCTCTCTCCCTCACTTCACTTTCTGTCTCTTGCTCATAGAATCAGAGACTGATGCACCAAAAAAGGAGGTCTGTCGGCCCATTGTGTCAGTGCTGTCCCTTTGAAAAAGCTATCTAATTAGTTCCACGCTCCCTCCC
This sequence comes from Heterodontus francisci, assembly GCF_036365525.1. NCBI lineage: Eukaryota > Metazoa > Chordata > Chondrichthyes > Heterodontiformes > Heterodontidae > Heterodontus > Heterodontus francisci. The sequence continues at coordinate 331,567 of NW_027140506.1, read as the reverse complement.
CTTTCCCCAGACTCCTGCGTGTTTTCCCATTTTCAAGTATTTGTTAAATTCCCTTTTGAAAGATATTATTGAATCTGCTTCCACCATGTTTTCAGGCAGTGAATTCCAGATCCCAACAACTCGTTGCATAAGAAAATTCTGCTCATTTCACCTCTGGTTCTTTGTCAATTACCTTCAATCTGTGTCTTCTTAATGCTGAAATTTCTGACACTGGAAACAGTTTCACATTAATTACCCTATCAAAACCCTTCATGATTTAGAATTTTATATCAAATCTCCCCTTACCCTTCATGGCTCCAAAGAGAACAATCCCAGCTTTTCCAATCTCTCCACGTAACTGAATTCCCAGAACCCTGGTACCATTCCGGTAAATCACCTCTGTATCTTCACTAAGTCCTTGACATCCTTACCAAAGTGTGGCGATCAGAATTGGACACAATGCTCTAGCTGGGATCTAACCAATGATGTATAAACATCAGCATTTCCTCCTGAGTTTTATTACTCTGTGTGTCTCTCTCTAACACCAAGGACACTACATGTTACCTTCAAAGATCTGTGTGTGTACACCCCAGGTCTCTCTACTCCTGCACCCACTTTATCATGGCATCATTTAGTTTATATTGTTTCGCCACATACTTCCTCCCCAAATGTCTCACTTCACACTTCACTGTGTTAAATTACATCTGCCATGTTCCTGCCCATTTCACCAGTCAGTCTCTGTCCTCATGAAGTCTGTTACTATCCTTCTCACTGTTTATTAACATTTCTGAGCTTCCGTCCATCTGAAAAGTTTGACATTATCCTGTCTGTACACAACGCAACGGCATTAACATGCAGCAACAGTGATCCCGACTGTGACACTGGGGAACCCCACAGTGTACTTCCCTCCAGACTGAACAATAACCATTCTCCGATACTCTCTGCTTTCTGTCACTGAGCTAATTTCCTGCATGCTGGCATTGTAAATAAAAGAACAGTCTCCCATTTATGTAACGTGTTTCATGACCACTGCATGTCCCAAAGTGACTTCCAATTAATGAATACTTCTTAACACTTATTCAGTTTCATAATGTAGGAAACAGGGCAGCCAATTTCTACACAGCAAGATCCCACAACTAACAATGTGATGATGATCAGATCTGTTTTTGTGATGTTGATTGAAGGGTAAATAGTGACCAGGACACTGGGGAGAATTCCCTTGTTCTTCGAAATAATCCCATGGGATCTTTAACATCCAAATGGGAGGGCAGCCGGGGCCTTGGTTTAACGTTTTATTCGATATATGGCACCTCTGATAGTGCAACACTCACTTCGTACTGCACTACAGTGTCAGCCTTGATTCTTGTGATCAAGTCCTGCAGTGACACTTGATCCTAGAAGCTTGTGACTGAAAGGGGAGAGAGCTACAAACTGAGCCACGGCTGACATTGGCCCTTTAATCCCATGTGTTTCTAATTTGGTAACACGGCTGCTATGTGTTACTTTATCAAACGCCTGGTGAAAGGATAGGAATATTGTGAAAGTACAGGCAGCTACAATCATAGAAACATAGAATACCACAGACATAATGAGGTCATTCGACCCATCAAATCTGTGCTGGCCCTTTCAAAGAGCAATCCAGTTAGTCCCACTCCCTGGCTCTTTCACTATATCCTTGCATTTTCTCTGCTTCAGATATTATCCAATTCCCTTTTGGGATCTACTATTGAATCTGAATCCATCAGCCTATCAGACAGTGCATTCCAAATCCAAATCACTCAGAAACACAAATCCCCATATCTGCTTCTTTTACCAATCACCTTAAATCTGTGTCTCTGGTTAACGGCCCCTTGGACATTGGAAACAGTTTCTCTATATTTAATTTATCTAAACCCTTCCTAATGTTAAAGACCTCAATCAAATCTCCTCTGAAAGTTCTCTGCTCTCAGGTGAACAACATCAGCTACATAACTGTAATCCCTCATGCCTCCACAAATTCTAGTAAAACAGTTCTGTCCCATCTCCGAAGGCTCCATGTCCTTCCTAAAGTGTGGTTCCTGGTATTTGATACAAGTGTCCAGGTGGAACCGAACTAGTATTTTCTATATGCTTCACATAATGTCCTTGCTTTTGCTCTTTTTTCCTCTATTTATCAAACCTAGTATCCCATATATTTATTAACGGTTTCGTTAGTCTTTCCGACCACCTTCAAAGATTTGTGTACAAACACCCCAGGTGTCTCTGTTATTTCACCGCCTTTATAGTTGTATCATTTTACTTGTATTGCCTGTCCTCTTTCGTCCTTCGAAATTGTATCACAACACACATCAGCAAAGCCAAATAAATATTGAGATGATTGAAGCCATTTTTTTCTGTCTCCGTTCCAAACATTTCCTATCTCGATCCTTCTGCTTTGTAAATGTTTGAGAGCAAGCCAAACTGTTCACAAACTTGGTTACATAGTTCACCTTGAGATGTCTTGAGATGAAATTCCGACCAAATATTCGCACCATCAGTAAAACGGCCTATTTTCAGCCCCATTGGAGTTGCATAGCTGGTTAAAGAGGAAATTAACGCAATCGTGAGGAAGGATATTAGCTCTGACGATGTCGAATATGTATTGGTAGAGCTGAGAAGCACTAATGGACAGAAAACGTTAGTGGGGGTTGTATATAGACCCCACAAACTGTAGTGGTGATGTTGGGAATGGCATTAAACAGGAAATTAGAGATGCATGCGATAAAGGAACATCTGTAATTATGAGTGACTTTAATCTGCTTATAGATTGGACAAATCAAATTGGTCACAATACTGTAGAGGAGGAATTCCTTGAGTCTATACGAAATGGTTTTCTGGACCAATACGTTGAGGAACCAACTAGAGAACAGGCCATCCTAGATTGGGTATCGTTTAATGAGAGAGGAATAATTGACAGTCTAGTTGTGCGAAATCCCTTGGGGATGAGCGACTATAATATGATAGAATTCTTCGTCAACGTGGAGAGTGACCTAGTTGATTCTGAGACTAGGGTCCTGAACGTTAAGAAAGGAAACTACGAAGGTATGAGGCTCGAGTTGGCTATGATGGATTGGGAAACGTTACCAAAAGGAATGACGGTCGATCGGCAATGGTAAAAATTCAAAGAGTGCATGGATGAACTGCAACAATTGTTTACTCCTGTCTGGTGCAAAAGTAAAACGGGAAAGGTAGTCAAACCATGGCTGACAAGGAAAATTAGAGATAGCATTAGATCCCAGGAAGACGCATACAAATTAGCCAGAAAAAAACAACAGACCAGGTGATTGTGAGCAGTTTAGAATTCAGCAAAGGAGGACCAAGGGATTGATTAAGAAGGGGAAAATCGTGTCCGAGAGTAAGCTTGTGGGGAACATAAAAACTGATTGTAAAAGTTTCTATAGCTATGTGAAGAGGAAAACATTGGTGAAGACAAAAGTAGGTCCCTTACAGTCAAACAGGGGAACTTATTTTGGGGAACAAAGAAATGGCTGACCAACTAAATGGATACTTTGGTTCTGCCTTCACAACGGAGAACACAAATATCATACCAGAAATGTTGGAGAACACAGGGTTTAGGGAGAGAGAGGAACTTAAGGAAATCAGTATTTGTAGAGAAATGGTGTTGGGGAAATTGATGGGATTGAAGGCCGATAAATCCCCAGGGCCTGATAGTATGCTTTCCACAGTACTTACGGAAGTGGCTTTAGAAAAAGTGGATGCATTGGTGGTCATCTTTCAAGATTCTATAGACTCTGGAACAGTTCCTATAGATTGGAGGGTAGCTAATGTAACCCCACTGTTGAAAAAGGGAGGGAGAGAGAAAGCAGGGAATTATAGACCAGTCAGCCTGACGTCAGTAGTGGGGAAAATTCTAGAGACCATTATCAAAGATTTTATAGCAGAGCACTTGGAGAATAGTGGTAGAATCGGACAGACCATGGATTTACCAAAGGGAAACCATGCTTGATAAACCTAATAGAATTCTTCGGGGGTGTAACTAGTAGAGTTGATGAGGGGGAGCCAGTGGACTTTCAGAAGGCTCTCGACAAAGTCCCACCTAAGAGCTTAGCATGTACAATTAACATGCATGTGATTGGGGGTAATGTATTGTGATGAATAGAAAATTGGTTGGCAGACAGGAAACAAAGTGTAGGAGTAAACCGTTCTTTTTTCTGAATGGCAGGCAATGACTAGTGGGGTACCGCAGGGATCAGTGTTAGGACCCCAGCTATTCACAATAGACATTAATAATTTCGATGAGGGAACGAATTGTAATATCTCCAAATTTGCAGATTACACAAAACGGGGTGGGAGGGTGAGTTGTGAGGAGGATGCAGGGAGGCTTCAGGGTGATATGGACAAGTTGAGTGAGTGGGAAAATGCATGGCAGATGCTGTATAATGTGGATAAATGTGAGGTTATCAGGAAGTCACATTATTATCTGAATGGCTATAAACTCAGAGAGTGAAATATGCAACGAGATCGGGGTGTTCTCGCAGACAAGTTGCTGAAGGTTAGCATGCAGGTGCAACAGGCGGTAAAAAAGGCGAATGTTATGTTGGCCTTCATAGCGAGAGGATTCGAGTACAGGAGCAGGGATGTCTTGCTGCAATTATACAGGGCCTTGGTGAGGCCACAGCGGCAATGTTGTGTGCAGTTTTGGTCTCCTTATCTGAGGAAGGATGCTCTTGCTATAGAGGGAGTGCAGCGAAGGTTTATCAGACTGATTCCTGGGATGGCGGGACTGACGTATGAGGAGAGATTGAGTCGGTTAGGATTAAATTCGCTGGAGTTCAGAAGAACGAGGAGGGATCTCATAGAAACCTATAAAATTCTAACAGGGCTTGACAGGGTAAATGCAGGAAGGATGTTCCTGATGGTGGGGGAGTCCAGAACCAGGGGTCATAGTCTAAGGATACGGGGTAAACTTTTCAGGACTGAAATGAGGAGAAATTTCTTCACCCAGAGAGTGGCAAGCCTGTGTAAATCTGTCATCACTCCCATATCCAAGGGGAATTGGAAGATTCTGACTAGGGCCTCTGCTATTCCCACCATTCCTTCCCTCAGCAACCCTCAAACATCCCATCCAGACTCGGTAAATGGTCTACTTTATTGTGGTAAAAAAGTGTTGGATTGAAAAGGGTTAACGGAATCTGTTTGTTCCGTGACTGTAATTAATGTCAGTCTCCATGGATCCTAATTGTGTCACTGGAAGTTTTCCATTTTCTATTAATAAGGGGTACCTTTCAATGTGTTATAACATAGTGTCAGCGGGAAAATCAGCACTAACAGAGATCAGCAGCTCCAGAGAGAGATAGAGGATAGATCAGAATCTGAGGGCAATAGATTGGAATGTTACAACAACGGACAGGAGTTTATCGTCGGATCTTTACTATCTTTCTACATATTATGATCGGTACTCATTAAACACTCGTATCGACCGCGCACTGAAGATTATTCAATACATTTACTATCCCATCCTGGCTATTATTGGTGTCCCTGGTAAGTCTCTCTATCTAGCTATTATTTCTATAAACCATGCTTAACTGCATTACTGCTCCTGTAATTTACTCTGCCCTTCTTGTTGCCATTGTTATTCCTTGTGAATATCTCCAGCTATTAGCTCTGTAAACTGCTGTGAACTGTATTACAAATTCCTGTCATTTACTCTCATCTTTGCTGCTGTTGTTGTCTCTATTTCAGGCTAGGAGATCTGTAAACCCTGTTTCACTGAAATGTTTGTCTGCAATGTAAATTTTGGGAAGACTGAAGCCAACGTCATTGATCACCATCACGAAGTCCATCCCCTATCTGTCAAATACAAACTTCACCCTGCCCAATATCTCAGCCCATCTGCTGCATAAACCCTCGTCCCTGTCACTGTTAAATCCACACTTGACTATTCCAATTCTATCCTGGTCACCCTCCCTGTTAAAAACCTCCATAAACCACAGCCCATCTAGAACTCTGCTGCCTGTATCCTAACTCACACCAAATCCCGATCACCCATCAGCCCTGTTCTCACTGATCTACATTGGCTCCCGGTCTGGCAGCACCTTAATTTTAATATTCTCATTCTTGTGTTTGAACTCGCTCCATGCCCTCACCCCTCTAATAAGTCCCATTCCGATATTCCTGAAAATCTTTTTATTTCAATCTTTTCCAAATCTCCTTTCAAAGTGAATTTCTTTCCCTTTGTATCTGACCTGATCCAAGATTTTAGACTTCACAGCACTACTGGTGCTGACAGTGCAGAAGCTGTGATCCATAAAGAGATGTGAACTTTGAGTGCGGCCTGCTCAATACCCCATGCTGGGCAGAGCTCCAGCCCGGTCGTATCGTCTATCTGCTGTTAGTCTATCTTCACAGCCGGCCACTTCTAGTGTGGCCAGCACAGTGTCCCAATCTGGGCAGGGCTCTAGCTCAATCGTACCAGATATGTGTTGTTCCTTTGAGGGTGGGTCTGAATATGGTGTCGATCATCCATTCCGGCAGCTTTGATGTACGTCTTTGAAACTTGGTCTGTGCATGTCCACTGACCGCCTGTGTTATTCACTCTCAGCTGAACATACATTCAGCAGCACGAGGAACCCCCTCTAGTGTTATTTAAAAGGACCAGGCATCCAACTTGCAGGTGAGGGGTTTTTGACTTACTTCTGCCATTGTTAAGTTAGTGGAGGTCCTGTGGATGGTTTTCTGGAGGTTGTGTGTGAGCTGCTAGAGACATTCAGTGAAGACAGAGGATTTGGTGACCCAAGTCTGGACAAGGAATGGGGACTGTAGTTACAGTGTCTCTGGGTCTATGACATGACCAACAAATGGAGCAGAGGTTGCAGAGAGGGGATGCTCTGTAAAGAGGGAGAAGGAGGGGGCTCTGCCCTAGCCACCCCGTGTTTTCCAAGAGCACTTTTCCTACCTACACCTAACCCCGGAGCAGTGTGTGGGTGACTCTGATTCAATAAGGAGATGGTCACAGAGCTGTGTCACCTCCTGTAACACGACCTGGAGCCTCACACCAGGGTGAGGACAGAGCTGCCAGTGGCTGTTAAGGTCACAGTTTTATTGAACTTCTATTTATCTGGATCTTTCCAGAGAGGAGCAGAAGACATATACAACATAGATTCACAGAGATTGATAGAGACATTTACGACACAGAAAGGGGCCATTCGGCCCCTCTGTGTCAGCTCTCTGTGGAACAATCCAGTCAGTCCCACTCTCCCACTCAATACCTGTATCCCTGCAATTTCATTTCCTTCAAGTGCCCATCCAGTTTCCTTTTGAAATCATTGATTTTCTCAGCTTCCACCACCCTCATGGGCAGTGAATTCAACTCATTACCATCCACTGTGTAAAAAGGTTCTTCCTTATATTACCCCTGCATCTCTTACCCAAAACCTTCCATCTGTGTCCCCTAGTCCATATTTTATCAGTTGATGGGAACAGTTTTTCCTTGTCTATCTTTTCTAAGCCTATCATAATCTTGTACACCTCTATCAAATCTCTCTCAATCTCCTTTACTCCAGGGAGAACAACTCCATCTTCTCCAAACTAACCTTGTAACTAAACTCCCATCCCTGGAACCATTCTGGTAAATCTCCTCTGCACCCTCTCAAGGACCTTCACATCCTTCCTAAAGTGTGGTAACCAGAACTGAACACAGTTCTCTAGTTGGGGCCTAACCAAAGCTTTATAAAGTTTCAGCATAACTTCCCTCCTTTTGTATATTTGCCTCTAATGATGAAGCCCATGACCTGATATACTTTGCTAAACACTGTCCTAATATGTCCTGGCACCTTCAAAGATCAATGCCTACGGAGCCCAAGGTCCCTCTGTTCCTGCACAATCTTTAGAAATGTGCCATTAAGTCTATATTGCCTTCCTATTCCTTCTGACAAAATAGATCACCTCACACACCTCTGTATTAAATTCCGCCTGCCATTTCTCTGTCCATTCTGCCAGCCCATCTATATCCTGTTGCAGGCGGTTTGCAGCATCCTCCCGTTCACCTGCTCCAAGATCGAAACATTTTGATATTCTACTCTGTATTCCAAGCTCTTAGCACTGACCATTGGGGAACATCACTGTCTACAATCCTCCAGTCTGAAAAACAACCATTTCCCACAACTCACACTTTTCTGTCCTTGACAAAATTTGATCCAATTGGATGCGAATGCATGAACTTCAATTTTGTTCGCCAAACTTTTGTGTGGTACTTTATAAAATAATTTCATAAAATCCATGTATACAACATCCACCACATTCCCTTCATCAAACCTCTCTGTTACTTCATCAAATAAATTCAATTAGTTCAGTCAAGTTTGATCTGTCTTTTAGAAATCCGTGCTGACAATGCTTACATAACACAAACCTCTCCAAGTGTGTGTTGTCCTTTTTCTCTGATTATAGTTTCTAAAACCTTAACTGACCAGTAGATGCGAGGCCTGTGCCTTGTCCATTGATAATTCTGGGAGGTGAGGGTGACCATCTATGTCATCATTTTCTCCCTCAGCAGGGAGAAGCAGGATGAGAGATCCCGTGGCTTTGTCAGGATAGCGGGATTCCTGATGGTGTAGGTGGCTCTGCGGGGTCCCCATGTCAATGGGGAGAGGTATAGGAACTGAAAGAACTCTCACTCCATTAAAGTGCATTTGGTGTATGAGCATGCCCAGTACATCTTCCCTTTCCCACCATGGATCCCCGATTCTCCACCATTACACCCATCTGAGACGCTCCATCACAGTGTTCCCTTGGTCGCCATCCTGCAGTTAAAAACACCAACAAAAACCTTTTCATTAACATCTTTATCCAACGCATTCAATTTTACAAACAAAACTGAACTATTCACCATTGTATATTCCTTTAGTGCCTGTCTTGTGGGGTCCCTCGACTTGCCCAGTGCTCCTACACAGTGTTTCCCCAATGACTGCAGCATGGCTGGTGGAAGGTTGCTGACTTTCACTGGGGGAGACTGCAGATGGCCTTGCAGGACGTCCTCGAGCAGCTCTGGGCCTTGAGGCCTCGGATTCAGACTGCACCACCCCGACATGGACAGCAGCAGCTGGGCTGGATGATGGGTAACAGCAAGGACACTGGTGTAGTGACAGTGATGTGAGAACAAATACTTTCATCCTGAGAGAAGACAGCAGGTTCCCGCTCCACGGAGCCACTCTCACTCCCACGGGGCGACACATCAGTAATCCTAATAATCTACTGGATCACAGATTGCTGGACTGCTGTGAGAGCCTGCAAACCCCTTTGAACACTGAGATCCACAGCCATGATGACAGCAGTCTGATCCTGCCTGGCAGCAAACATGGATCTCATGACCTCAGTCTGAGCTTCCACTGCAGCACTGAGAAGTTGGGCGTCTGCCGTCTGTGCTGCAGTGGAAGCTGAGACAATGTTCACCAGACACTGTATCAGGGCTAAGTCCGCTACTGCTGTCATCGAGTTAGTGACCACTTCCAAAGGGGAAAGTATGGGCTTCAAACTATGTGCAATGTCCTGTGCCATGTTGGAGCTGGACTCCTCCATGTTCCGAGACAGTGATAAGAGACTGTCTGACAGGCCTGTCAATGGACAAAGTATCTCAGTGTACATGTCGATCAGCATTCTCCTGTATGCTGTTCCAGCAATGTTCACATCTGAGTCCTGTGTATTATAACACGTTTGTGACCTCACCCTCCGGTGAGCTGACACATGAGCTATTCTTTCCCCCTGGCCTGGCTGTACCTCACTCGTGCTCGGTGACTCACCATGTGCAGATTCCGACTCTATACCAGCATCTAAGGTCCACACAGTGTAAGTATTTGATCTGATAACTATGAGTATCAGACCAAGTGATGGGGTTTCACCATCAGTGCTGTGCTGCTCTCTCTCTCTCTCTCTCTGTCTCCTGGATCTGCTGTGACTGGGAAGCTGGCAGATTTGGGTTATGACTGGAAAGTATAAAATCAGAGGGGGAGGGTTGGGGTGAGGGATGGGGGCGTGGGTTGGAAAGCTGGAGCTTCATGGTCCCACCATCTGCAGCTTGTACATCATCCCAGACAGCAGGACGAGGGGCAGTTGGGAGTTAAGAAGAGACATAAGGCCGGAAGATAGCATCATCCTGAATACTCTCGGCGATGCCGGATGCTATGGGCTCTGTCACAGCCGGTCCCATGATGTGAAGAACCATCTCCTCCCTCAGGCTCAGGGGATGAAGGTCTGCCTGGTCCCCGCCGGTTCACTGCTGCTCCCTGTGATTGTCGGCCACCATGTTCTGTAAGAGAGAGGGCAGAATGTCAGTGATTGTGTTGCACTGTGTTTGGGTGATGTCCTTGGCACAGTTGAATAGCTGCAGGAACGTGGAGGCAGTGATGGGTGGGCGTGAAGCTGGTATAAGTGGAATGTGTGTGAAGGTGAGATGGAGTATGTGAATGTTAGGTGTGAGTCCTGAGTGTTAGGGACTACTGATGGGTGAGTGATGGGGGTGTGGTACATTGAGCAGTGTGAGAGGTTGGTGATGTTGGTGGTAGGAGAAGCCATGTGAAGATGAATTCACTGACATTGTGTGACCCGTGTGAACTCATTAAACTTCTTCTGGCTCTGCTGCCAAGTCCTCGGGGCCAGATTTCTTGCATTGATCTCCCTGGCCACCTGCTCCCATTCCATTCGGAGGACGTTCCTTGAGGGTCTCCAGCCCACCCCAGGGAAACATGGCCTCTCTCCTCCTGTCACCCACCATGGCTAAGGCCTCCAGCATCACATCCGTGAACAACAGAGCCCTCTCTCTGTCGTAGTATTACATTTGCCTTGTCTCCGATTGCAGCGTTCCCAATCAGCAACAGCAGCCTCCTGTGATTCAGTGCAACTTCCCGTTAAGAGGGACAGACTGCCTTGAAGAGCTGAAGCCTGGCTGAAACACGAGCCAGCCTCACAAACAGTTGGGCCCCTGTTAAGCTTGCAGACAGACAGCAGCGCTGGTCACTTTGTGGTGTACGTAGAATGCATGGAAAAGAGGAGGCAGCAGGATGTTTGTGTGTCACATGTCTCAACAGGAACGGGGACGGGCAAATCATGACTCCTCTGCTGAAAAAGTGATGCAAACACGATTTTTTCGCACTTCCTATTGACCTTTCCCTCTTTCACGTTTTTTCTCTCTGTCCCTCACTCACTTCACTCTCTGTCTCTTGTTCATAGAATTAGAGATTGGTGCAGCACAGAAGGAGGCTTTTCGGCCCATTGTGTCAGTACTGTCTCTTTGAAATAGCTATCTAATTAGCTGCTCTCCCCTCCTCTTTCCCCAGACTCCTGTTGACAATGTGGAAAAACCTTTCCTTCAATCTCTGTTTCTCCTTCTTGCAGCAGTCACACAGCTTCCAGCCTCTTCACACAGCCACAGTCAGCTGAACCTCGTTAACTACGCAGCACCTCCAATTAGGCAGCAGCCAACCCCAGTGCTGTACCTGTCCTGGGAGTACTTAATGGGGGACAGTGTAGAGTGAGCTTTATTCTGTATCTTAGCCGTTCTGTACCTTTCATGGCACTGTTTGATGGGCACAGTGTAGAGTCAGCTTTACTCTGCATCTAACCTGTACTGATTCTGCCACAAATATTTGTTCATCTAAAACTCTGCTGCCTGTATCTAAACTCAAAGTAAGTGCCGTTCATCCATCACTCCAGTGCTCGTTGACCTACATTGGCCCCTGCTCTGGCAACATCTTGATTTGAAAACTCTCATCCTCATGTTCAAACCTAACTCATTCTGAAATGCCCATTGATGAAACTGTCTCATCAAAATACTAAATGTTATTTTGTTTGTTAGAACCACAGGGACTGCAGTGGTTCAAGGTTCACCATTTTCTCATGGTAACCAGGGATGGGGAAGAAATGCTGGCCTTGTCAGTATCACCCATATCCTGAGAACAAATAGGCAGGAAATAAAATAGGAATAAAATCAATGAGTTTGTAATTGACCGATTGAAACCAGGCGAGGACTGTGATCAGAGTGAGACGTCATAACCCAGTAAACAAATTATCAACACAATTTACCTCACCAGCTCCTTGTGTTTGTCTTTCTGTTGTTGTCTTCATCAGAAAACAAGTAACAATTAATCTCTGGATTAAAAACTGCTGAGTGTCAATTGCACACATGAGATACGTACTCAATGGTTTCTGTTGTCAGACAGTCAGAGAATCACACAGCACAGGAGGAGACTATTTCACAAATTGTACCAGCTCCAGCTCTTTGAAGGAGATTTGCAATTATTCCTCTCCCCTGTTCTTTTCTCCCAGTCCAGTAAATCACCCTGTTAGTATTGATCCAATTCCCGACTGAAAGTTTCTGTTAAATCTGCTTCCACAACCCTTTCAGGAACTGCATTCCAAATCATAAACATTAGCTGTGTAAAGAAATGAAAATCTGCTCATCTCTCCTCTGTTTGTTTGTTAATCAACATTAAACTGTTTTCTCTGATTACTGACCCTTCATCCAGTGAAACCAGCTTCTCTTTATTTATTGTAGCAAAACACATCATCATTTTAAGCCCCTCTATTAAATCTCCCTTTTAGCTTCTCTGCTCTACGGAGAACAATCCCAGCTTCTCTCCACATAACTGAAGTCCCTCATCCCTGTTACCATTCTAGTATAACACCTAGGTGCCATCTCCAAGCCTTGAAATCTTCATAAAGTGTGGTGTCCAGAATTGGAAACAATATCCCGGCTGAGGCTCAAACATTCATTTCTAGTCTTTGCAGAATGTTCTTGTGGTTTTTTAAAAATTCTTTGCTTCCAGTTATAAAGCTAAGGATCTCGGATGCCTTTTTAAAATCTTCAGAACTTATCCAGCCACCATTGAAGATTTGTGTACATACGCACCCTGTCTCTTTGCTCCGGTACCATCTTTTAAATGGTGCAGTTTAGTTTCTATTCACTCCCCTTATTCTCCCTCACAAAATAATCACTTCCCCAATTCTATGTGTTAAATTTCATTCACCATGTGTATTCTCATTTCACCATCTGACTGTCCATGTCCTCCTGAAGCAGCTACTGTCCTTCACACTGGTTACTACATTTATAATTTTCCTGGCTTATGCAAATGTTGAGACTCTGCTCTTCACACGTAAGTCTTTGTCATGTATCTATTTATCTATATGTCAGGAAGAGTACTGGTTCTAATACTGACCCCTGAGAAATTGCATTGTATACTCCCCCTCCTCCACCAGTCTGAACAATGTCTGTTCACCACTTCTCTCTGCTTTCTGTCCCTGAGTCAGTGTCATATCCACACTATCACTGTCACATTAATCCATGTCTTCCATTTTCATAACAGGTCTATGAAATGCCATTTGATCACAGGCCTTTAGAAAGTCTGTAAACATAAGTGTATATACATAATTGCATATGCATGTGCAGGGGTGGAAGATGTTGGTATGGTTCATAATGAATACTTCGTGTTTCACGTTACAAAAGAGGGGTATGATGCAGATATTGTAGCTAAGGAGGAGGAATATGAAGTATTTGATGTGATATACTTAGGGAGAGAGGAGGTATTAATGGGATTAGCATCCTTGAAAGTTGATAAGTCACCAGATCCAGATAAAATGCATCCTATGCTGTTAAAAGAAGCAAGAGAAGAAATAGCAGAGGGTCTGACCATCATTTTCCAGTCCTCACTGGGTACAGGTGTGGTGCCAGAGGATTGGAGTACTGTTAACATTGAACCTCTGTTTATAAAGGACCCCAGGGTTAGAATGAAAAATTACAGTCCAGTCAGTCTAACCTCAGTAGTGGGCAAATTATTGGACTCTATTCTGAGAGACAGGATAAACTGTCTCTTAGAAAGGCACAGGCTAATCAAGGATAGTCAGCATGGATTTGTTAAGGGACGCTCCAGTTTGACCAACTTGATTGAATTTTTTGAAGAAGTAACAAGGAAGATAGATGAGGGTAGTGCAGTTCATGTGGTCCACATGGATTTAAGCAAGGCTTTTGACAAGGTCCCACATGTCAGACTGGTTAAAAAAAAAATAAAATCCCATGGAATCCAGGGAAATACAGCAAGGATGATACAAAATTGGCTCATTGGCAGGAAACAAAGTGCAATTGTTGATGGGTGCTTTATTGACTGGAGGGCTGTTTCCAATATAATAAAAGCAAAATACTGCGGATGCTGGAAATCTGAAACAAAAACAAGAAATGCTGGAATCACTCAGCAGGTCTGGCAGCATCTGTGGAAAGAGAAGCAGAGTTAACGTTTCGGGTCAGTGACCCTTCTTTGGAACCCCGGACTGTTTCAGACAGACCTTCGGACTGTTTCCAATGGTGTTCCACAGGGCTCAGGACTGAGTCCCCTGCTTTTTGTGGTATATATTAATGACTTGGACGTAAATGTAGAAGCATGATCAAGAGGTTTGTAGATGACACACAGATTTGCCGTGTGGTAGATAGCGAGGAGGATTGCTGTAGGTTGCAGGAAGATATCGATGGCAGAAAAGTGGCAAATGGGATTCCACCTGATTAAGAATGAGGCGATGCAAATTGAGGAGTTCAAACAAAGCAAAGGGATGCACGATTAATGGGAAAATACTGGGAAGTGTAGAGGAAGTGAGGGAACTTTGGACAGGTTGATTAGGTGGTTAAGAAGGCATACGGAATCCTTTCCTTTATTAGCCGAGGTATAGAATACAAAAGCAGGGAAGTTATGCTGGAACTGTATAACTCTTTGGGTAGACCATAACTTGAATATTTTGTGCAGTTCTGGTCACCTCATTACAGAAAGGATGTAATTGCACTGGAGAGGGCACAGAGAAGATTTACGAGGATGTTGCCAGGACTGAAAAAATGCAGCTATGTGGAATGATTGGTTAGGCTGGGGTTGTTCTTCTTGGAACAGAGAAGGCTGAGGGGAGATCTGATTGAAATGTATATATTTTTAGGGGCCTGGATAGAGTGGAGGTGAAGGGTCTAATCACATTAGCAGGGAGATCAGTGATGAGGGGGCATAGATTTAAAATGATTGATGGAAAGATTAGAGGGGAGTTGAGGAAACACCTGTTCACCCAGAAATAGGAAATTGGCTCAGTGGCAGGAAACAAAGGGTAATTGTTGACGGGTATTTTAGAGTCAGGAGGGATGTTTCCAGCGGCGTTCTGCAAGGCTCAGGACTGGGTCCCCTGCTTTGGTGTGAGTCTGAAACTCACTGCCTGAAAGGGTAGTTGAGGTAGGGACACTCAACCCATTGAGAAGGAGTCTGGATATGCAGCTCAGGTGCCACAATCTGAAGGGTTATTGGTCAAATGCTGGATGGTGGGATTAGAATAGTGGATCGTTTATCGGCTGGCACAGCAATAACGTTCCAACTGGCCTCTTTCTGTGCCTTAACCTTACCATGATTCTATGATCCCATAACACGAAACACGCTATTCTCATTAACACTCACAGTTACGTCCTCAACGAACTCGATCAAGATTAGAAAATGATTTTCCATTAACCTATCTATGCTGCTTGTCATTTATTAACTATGATTTGACAGGCAAGAAATAATTTGTGCTGGGTTACGGACTCCAGAAGTTTCCAACTATCAACATTAGACTGACTGGTCAGTAGTTACAGGGTTTGTCCAACCTCTCCTCTTTTTAAATAGGGTGTAACATTTACAGCCTTCCAGTCCTCTGTCACCAATCCCATATCAAAGGAGGATTCGAAGATTCTGGCCAGTGCCGCTGTGTTTCCACAATTCCTTTCCTCATTAAATCTCAGATATCCTATCCAGACCAAATAAATGTTCTACTTTATTGTGGTACAAAAACGTTTAGATTGTAATGAGTTAACGGAACCTGTTTGTTCAGTGACTGTAGTTAATGTCCGTCTCCATGGACCCTAATTGTGTCACTGGGAGGTTTTCCATCTTCTATTAATAAGGAGCTCCTTTCAATGTATTATCCCATAATGTCAGCGGGAACATAGCAGAGATCAGCAGCTCCAGAGAGAGGGAGACGATAGATCAGAATCTGAGAACAATAGATTGGAATGTTACAACAATGGGTCAGAATCTGATAACAATAGATTGGGATGTTACAACAATGGGTCAGAATCTGAGAACAATAGATTGGAATGTTACAACAATGGGTCAGAATCTGATAACAATAGATTGGGATGTTACAACAATGGGTCAGAGTCTGAGAACAATAGATTGGAATGTTACAACAATGGGTCAGAATCTGAGAACAATAGATTGGAATGTTACAACAATGGGTCAGAATCTGATAACAATAGATTGGGATGTTACAACAATGGGTCAGAGTCTGAGAACAATAGATTGGAATGTTACAACAATGGGTCAGAATCTGAGAACAATAGATTGGAATGTTACAACAATGGGTAAGAATCTGAGAACAATAGATTGGAATGTTACAACAATGGGTCAGAGTCTGAGAACAATAGATTGGAATGTTACAACAATGGGTCAGAATCTGAGAACAATAGACTGGAATGTTACAACAATGGGTCAGAATCAGAGAACAATAGATTGGGATGTTACAACAATGGGCAGTAGGAGTTTCTCCTATTGGTTTTACTGGCTCACTGCAGATTATTACTGGATAACATTACAAGAGCGGAACTTTTGTGCTCTGAAGATGATTCAATCGATTTATTATCCCATCCTCGCTATTATTGGTGTCCCAGGTAAGTCTCTGAATCCAACTATTAGATTCATAAGCCGTATTTCAATGATTTAGTGTTCTCGTAAATTATATCGTGAGCAGACTGAAACCATTGTCTTCGGTTTCTGTCGCAAATTATATTCCCCATCCACGATCTGCATCCCCCTCGCTGGCCATTGTCTGAGGCTGAACCAGGGAGTTAACAACCTCTGCAATTTAATGCTGAGCTGACTTCATTCCCGTGTTCTCTCCATCTCCAACCCTGCCTATTGTGACAGCCAGGTGAAGAGGGGTCACAGTCTCTCCTCGTGCCCTTCCTCTTATTTGACCGCAATAGGGTGTGCCCTTTCTAAAGAGTGGATGTGGTAACCATCTCAGTGAGTATTTTCCCTTTTCCCTTTGTTGTGATGGTGAAGGAACCAATCGGACAGGTTGTCTAGAGTTTAAACAGGAAAGAGGTGAGTTTATTATACTTCGCAATCTAAACCGTATCTAAATAAAACCATAAAAAATACACCACACATTTATGCAAACACTCACACGAGAATCACATGCAAATAGATTACAGAGTGAGAAGTAGATTTGTGATTGTATTGGAGTCCTAAATAAATTTTTAAAAAATACTCATTCTGCGAGGTTGGATGATTCGGTGGTCTTCTGGCTGAAGTCTTTTGCTAACGCTGTTGGGGATGGTTTAAACTAATGTGGCAGGGGGATGGGAACCAAACTCTGGTGAGACCGCACCTGGAGTATTGCGTGCAGTTCTGGTCACCGCATTATAGGAAGGATGGGGAAGCTATGGAAAGGGTGCAGAGGAGATTTACTAGGATGTTGCCTGGTATGGAGGGAAGGTCTTACGAGGAAAGGCTGAGGGACTTGGGGTTGTTTTCGTTGGAGAGAAGGAGGAGGAGAGGTGACTTAATAGAGACATATAAGATAATCAGAGGGTTAGATAGGGTGGATAGTGAGCGTCCTTTTCCTCGGATGGTGATGGCAAACACGAGGGGACATAGCTTCAAGTTGAGGGGTGATAGATATAGGACAGATGTGAGAGGTAGTTTCTTTACTCAGAGAGTAGTAAGGGCGTGGAACGCCCTGCCTGCAGCAGTAGTAGATTCGCCAACTTCAAGGGCATTTAAGTGGTCATTGGATAGACATATGGATGAAAATGGAATAGTGTAGGTCAGATGGTTTCACAGGTCGGCGCAACATCGAGGGCCGAAAGGCCTGTACTGCGCTGTAATGTTCTAAAAAGGTCAGTGGAGAGTAAGGATGTAGTAACTAAAGCCTGTAAGGAACTAGATAATGAAGTCAGCGTGACTAAGGGAAAGAGTAGGCAGGGAGCAGATGATGAAAGCATAGGGACTGGTGGTCTGAGGTGCATTTGTTTTAGTGCAAGGAGTGTAGTAGGTAAGGCAGATGAACTTAGGGCTTTGATTAGTACCTGGGAGTATGATGTTGTTGCTATTACTGAGACTTGCTTATGGGAAGAGCATGATTGGCAACAAAATATCCCAGGATACCGATGCTTCAGGCGGGATAGAGAGGGGGGTAAAAGGGGTGGAGGAGTTGCATTACTGCTCAAAGAGGGTATCACAGCTGTGCTGAAGGAAGGCACTATGCAGGACTCGAGCTGTGAGGCAATATGGGCAGAACTCAGAAATAGGAAGGGTGCGGTAACAATGTTGGGGCTGTACTACAGGCCTCCCAACAGCGAGCGTGAGATAGAGGTACAAATATGTAAACAGATTATGGAAAGCTGTAGGAGCAACAGGGTGGTGGTGATAGGAGATTTTAATTTTCCCAACATTGACTGGGATTCACTTAATGTTAGATGTCTAGATGGAGCAGAATTTGTAAGGAGCATCCAGGAGGGTTTTCTAGAGCAGTATGTAAATAGTCCAACTCGGGAAGGGGCCATACTGGACCTGGTGTTGGGAAATGAGCCAGGCCAGGTGGTTGACGTTTCAGTAAGGGACTAGTTTGGGAATAGTGATCACAATTCCGTAAGTTTTAGAATACTCATGGACAAAGACGAGAGTGGTCCGAAAGGAAGATTGCTAAATTGGGGGAAGGCCAACTAAACCAAAATTCGGCAGGAGCTGGGGAATGTAGATTGGAAGCAGCTGTTTGAAGGTAAATCCACCTTTGATATGTGGGAGGCTTTTAAAGAGAGGTTGATTAGCGTGCAGGAGAGACATGTTCCTGTGAAAATGAGGGATAGAAATGGCAAGATTAGGGAACCATGGATGACAGGTGAAATTGTGAGACTAGCTAAGAGGAAAAAGGAAGCACACATAAGGTCTAGGTGGCTGAAGAAAGACGAAGCTTTGAAAGAATATCGGGAATGTAGGAACAATCTGAAATGAGGAATTAAGAGGGCTAAAAGGGGTCACGAAATATCTTTAGCAAACAGGGTTAAGGAAAATCCCAAAGCCTTTTATCAATATATAAGGAGCAAGAGGGTAACTAGAGAAAGGATTGGCCCACTCAAGGACAAAGCAGGAAAGTTATGCGTGGAGTCAGAGAAAATGGGTGAGATTCTAAACGAGTACTTTGCATCGATATTCACCGAGGAGAGGGACATGACGGATGTTGAGGTTATGGACAGATGTTTGATTACTCTCGGTCAAGTCGGCATAAGGAGGGAGGAAGTGTTGGGTATTCTAAAAGGCATTAAGGTGGACAAGTCCCCAGGTCCGGATGGGATCTATCCCAGGTTACTGTGGGAAGCGAGGGAGGAAATAGTTGGAGCCTTAACAGATATCTTTGCAACATCCTTAAACACGGGTGAGGTCCCGGAGGACTGGAGAATTGCTAATGTTGTCCCCTTGCTTAAGAAGGGTAGCAGGGAAAATCCAGGTAATTATAGACCGGTGAGCCTGTCGTCAGTGGTAGGGAAGCTGCTGGAGAAGATACTGAGGGATTGGATCTATTCTCATCTGGAAGAAAATGGGCTTATCAGTGATAGGAAACATGGTTTTGTGCAGGGAAGGTCCTGTCTTACCAACTTAATAGAATTCTTTGAGGAAGTGACAAATTTGATTGATGAGGGAAGGGCTGTAGATGTCATATACATGGACTTCAGTAAGGCGTTTGATAAGGTTCCTCATGGTAGGCTGATGGAGAAAGTGACGGCGCATGGGGTCCAAGGTGTACTAGCTAGATGGATAAAGAACTGGCTGGGCAACAGGAGACAGAGAGTAGCAGTGGAAGGGAGTTTCTCAAAATGGAGACGTGTGACCAGTGGTGTTCCACAGGGATCCGTGCTGGGACCACTGTTGTTTGTGATATACATAAATGATTTGCAGGAAAGTATAGGTGGTCTCATTAGCAAGTTTGCAGACGACACTAAGATTGGTGGAGGAGCAGATAGTGAAGGGGACTGTCAGAGAATACAGCAGAATATAGATAGTTGGAGAGTTGGGCAGAGAAATGGCAGATGGAGTTCAATCAGGGCAAATGCGAGGTGATGCATTTTGGAAGATCCAATTCAAGAGTGAACTATACAGTAAATGGAAAAGTCCTGGGGAAAATTGATGTACAGAGAGATTTGGGTGTTCAGGTCCATTGTTCCCTGAAGGTGGTAACGCAGGTCAATAGAGTGGTCAAGAAGGCATACGGCATGTTTTCCTTAATCGGACGGGGTATTGAGTACAAGAGTTGGCAGGTCATGTTACAGTTGTATAGGACTTTGGTTCAGCCACATTTGGAATACTGCGTGCAGTTCTGGTCGCCACATTACCAAAAGGATGTGTATGCTTTGGAGAGGGTGCAGAGGAGGTTCACCAGGATGTTGCCTGGTATGGAGGGCGCTAGCTATGAAGAGAGGTTGAGTAGATTAGGATTATTTTCATTGGAAAGACGGAGGTTGAGGGGGGACCTGATTGAGGTGTACAAAATCATGAGAGGTATAGACAGGGTGGATAGCAAGAAGCTTTTTCCCAGAGTGGGGGATTCAATTACAAGGGGACACGAGCTCAAAGTGAGAGGGGAAATGTTTAGTGGGGATATGCGTGGAATGTTCTTTACGCAGAGGGTGGTGGGTGCATGGAACGCATTAACAGCGGAGGTGGTAGACGCGGGCACGATAGCGTCTTTTAAGATGTATCTGGACAGATACATGAATGGGTAGGAAGTAAAGAGATACAGACCCTTAGAAAATGGGCGACAGGTTTAGATCGAGGATTTGGATCGGCGTAGGCTTGGAGGGCCGAAGGGCCTATTCCTGTGCTGTAATTATCTTTGTTCTTTGTTCTTTCTTTGAAGTTATATTCTTGAATTCTTTGGATGGTCAAAGTGCCCTTTGTGGCTGACCCACGTGGCTCAGGGTTTTCTTGGAGGCAGACGTGTGGGTGGCTTTCTTCCCCCGGTGTCTCTGCCTGTCGTAATCTGTAGAAATGGACGGCCCACAGCCGCACGTGGTTTTCAAACTTGTGAAGTTATCTGGACAGAGAGAGGGAGAGGGGGACACAGCCCTTCTGCTTCTGCACAGTTTGAATTACTGGCTTGTCTGCCTTTGTCCAGGGGCAACTCCCAGCTTTCACAGAAATGACAGAAGGTCCCCTGACTGCCTCACTGTATTTGCTGGACCCTTATTAAGAGATTCAAAGTTAGGAACTTCTATCTCCCCAGGTTTCAGGATACCAGTATTTACACTTGGAGGAGTTTGCTCTTTTAAAGTCAATTTGTCAGGATGTCCTTGTATACCGTGTTAATGAATGTAATCTTAGGTAATTCAGTCACTAGAGAAAGCCAATGTTTTGGATCCAGGCTCATCAGACATGTCTCTCCTGTTGCCTCTGGAATGTGAAAATGTGTTTCAGATGCCAATTGCGGTGGCCATCTTGGCTGCCAGTTTTTTCAAGGTTAGCTGCAGGATTTTTTCCATTAAAATATTACTGTAAGTGTCTAATCGATGAATTAAAATTCCTCATTGGGCATATTGTGTTATCTTGACACCGCTGCAGCACATGGAAAGAAATGTGATAATAGGAACATTTTATTACAGAATTGTGAGAAGAAATAGAAGGAAACACACATTCATTCTCAATAATCACTTCTCAAATTCAAACATTAATCTTAGAATTACTGCAGCTGACATTGTCTATTACAGTTGTGTTGATTTAATTTTTTGGTGTTTGTCTGGGATGATGATGTGTCGGGTTCGACCTTTTTTTTCTCTCCTGCAATGAAGCTTTCACCATTCAGGTTCCTGACGAAACTTCCTCCCTAAACTGACAATGTGTAATACATTGGTTCTTTTATTGGGTTTGTTTCGCTTTCGGTTTGGGACCTGATCATTGGGTTCTTCAGTGGGTAGATCCACACTGACCTCACATTTAGCTTCTGATGAGGTACACAAATGCTATTTATTTTAGGGTGTTTTGCCCTCACTTTTCCCTTTACTGTAGGGAGCATCATTTTTTTCTGATCTGCCCTATGCCCTCTGGGACATCAGTGCTCGCAAGTGTCTGTCCAGCTTTCACTTCACTCTACTGCGGCACTTTGACTAGGTGAGGCATCTCCCTCACCATCGGCTTGCCTATTTTGGAACTTACCTTGTACTTGCAGCTTTCTGTAAATGCTGTTTGCAGCCTTTTTTGGTTGCCTTTTTGGGTTGTATTTAAAGAGGAGAGCGTGTGGTCTAACTTATCTAACATTTCAGGGTTGGCTAATCGGAGACTAGGGGATTCCAGTTGAGAATCCTCATGGCCCTCTTCTAACCTGTCCTCACTGTCCTTTTCAATCCTCCCCTTTTCACTGTCTGACAGATCTGTGCATGTCTGTACCCTCCAAAGCCTTTGCTTTTTTCCTTTGGTCTGGGGTGTGAATTAAATAATTTACCTGACTATTCCTTTTGCTACTCGATATGGACCACTGAACTGGGCTTTTAGGGATTCACCCTGCAGTGGGAATAGTAACAATACATGGACTCTGTCCTGAAATGTTCCAGCCTCGGCATTTCAGTCAGATTACCTTTTCATAGCTGCCTGGGAGGTCTTTAGGTGTTACTGAGCCAAGGCACAGGCTCTCATGAGCCACTCCCGGAGCAGGGAAATGTAGTCTAACATGGAGGTTTGAACCCTCTGCCCCAAAAAACCTCTCCTTGATTAGTTTAAGAGGACCTCTCATCTCGTGTCCATAAACTAATTCAAAGAGACTAAAGCCAGTGGACTCAGTGGATATGTTCCTGGTAACCAACAGGTGAAATCCCAGCCCTTTGTCCCAGTCATGGGGTTACTCATAGCAGTATGGCCTGATCATTGTCTTTAGGGTCTGGTGGTGCCGCTCCAAAGCCCCTTGTGACTGTGGATGGTAGGCTGAGGACTTGCACTGGGTTATGTCCAGATTACCTTTTCAAAAATACTTGATATAAAATGTGTGCCCTGTTCCATCTGGATCTCAGCAGGCAGCCCATATCGGGTAAAGAATTGGGTTAGCCCCTCCACCACTGCCTTGGCAGAGATAGTTCTTCGGGAGAATGGCCTGTGGGAATCGGGTCACCACATCCATAATGGTGAGAAGATACTGGTAATCCCGTTTTGTTTTCAGAAGGTGTCCCACACAATCCACTAGCACGCTGCTGAAGTGTTCCACAAAAGCAGCTATGGGAATTAGTGGTGAAGGTTTTATTGCAGTTTGGGGCTTCTCCACGACCTGGCACATGTGACTAGTTTTACAGAATTCCACCACATCTTTGTGGAGTTGTGGCCAGTGAAGATGCTGTCTTATGCAGGCTTCGATTTTTCATATACTGACATGTCCAGTCATTGGAAGTTCGTGGTACGTTCTTAATATTTCTTAAAGGGTACTGGCAAGCAAGAACTTGGTTTAAAGTGTGTCTATTCGACGCCAGGAGCATCCGGAATAAGGTGGGTGAGATTGCAGCATGGGCTGGTACCTGGGATCTCGATGTTGTGGCCATTTCGGAGACTTGGGTAAAGCAGAGACAGGAATGGATGCTGCAGGTTCCGGGATTTAGATGTTTCAGTAAGAACAGAGAAGATGGTAAAAGAGGGGCGGGTGGGGGGGGGGGGGGGGGGGCGGGGGTGTGGCATTGATAATCAAGGAGAGTATTACAGCGGCAGAAAGGACATTTGATGACTCGTCTACTGAGGTAGTATGGGCCGAGGTTAGAAACAGGAGAGGAGAGGTCACCCTGTTGGGAGTTTTCTGTAGACCTCCGAATAGTTCCAGAGATGTAGAGGAAAGCAGAGCGAAGATGATTCTAGACAGGAGCGAGTGTGACAGGGTAGTTGTTATGGGGGACTTTAACTTTCCAAATATTGACTGGAAATACTATAGTTCGAGTACTTTAGATGGGTCAGTTTTTGTCCAGTGTGTGCAGGAGGGTTTTCTGACACAGTATGTAGACAGGCCAACCAGGGGCGATGCCACATTGGATTTGGTACTGGGTAATGAACCCGGCCAGGTGTTCGATTTAGATGTAGGTGAGCACTTTGGTGATAGTGATCACAATTCGGTTAGGTTTACCTTAGCGATGGGCAGGGACAGGTATATACAGCAGGGCAAGAATTATAGCTGGGGGAAAGGAAATTATGATGCGATTAGGCAAGATTTTGATGCGTAGGATGGGGAAGGAAACTGCAGCGGATGGGCACAATCGAAATGTGGAGCTTATTCAGGGAGCAGCTACTGCGTGTCCTTGATAAGTATGTACCTGTCAGGCAGGGAGGAAGTTGTCGAGCGAGGGAGCCATGGTTTACTAAAGAAGTTGAAGCGCTTGTCAAGAGGAAGAAGAAGGCTTATGTTAGGATGAGACGTGAAGGCTCAGTTAGGGCGCTTGAGAGTTACAAGCTAGCCAGGAAGGATCTAAAGGGAGAGCTAAGAAGAGCGAGGAGAGGACACGAGAAGTCATTGGCGGATAGGATCAAGGAAAACCCTAAGGCTTTCTATAGGTATATCAGGAATAAAAGAATGACTAGAGTTAGATTAGGGCCAATCAAGGAAAGTAGTGGGAAGTTGTGTGTGGAATCAGAGGAGATAGGGGAAGAGGAAAATGAATATTTTTCGTCAGTATTTACGGTAGAGAAAGAAGATGTTGTCAAGGAGAATACTGAGATACAGACTACTAGGCTAGATGGGATTGAGGTTCACAAGGAGGAGGTTTTAGCAATATTGGAAAGTGTGAAAATAGATAAGTCCCCTGGGCCAGATGGGATTTATCCTAGGATTCTCTCGGAAGCTAGGGAGGAGATTGCAGAGCCTTTGACCTTGATCTTTATGTCGTCATTGTCGACAGCAATCGTGCCGGAAGACTGGAAGATAGCAAATGTTGTCCCCTTGTTCAAGAAGGGGAGTAGAGACAGCCCTGGTAATTAAAGACCTGTGAGCCTTACTTCGGTCGTGGGTAAAATGTTGGAAAAGGTTATAAGAGATAGGATTTATAATCATCTTGAAAAGAATAAGTTCATTAGAGATAGTCAGCACGGTTTTGTGAAGGGTAGGTCGTGCCTCACAAACATTATTGAGTTTTTTGACAAGGTGACCAAACAGGTGGATGAGGGTAAAGCCGTGGATGTGGTGTATATGGATTTCAGTAAGGCGTTTGTTAAGATTCCCCACGGTAGGCTATTGCAGAAAATACGGAAGTATGGGATTGAAGGTGATTTAGTGCTTTCGATCAGAAATTGGCTAGCTGAAAGAAGACAGAGGGTGGTGGTTGATGGCAAATGTTCATCCTGGAGTTTAGTTACTAGTGCTGTACCGCAAGGATCTGTTTTGGGGCCACTGCTGTTTGTCATTTTTATAAATGACCTGGATGAGGATGTCGAAGGGTGGGTTAGTAAATTTGCAGATGACACGTAGGTCGGTGGAGTTGTGGATAGTGCTGAAGGATGTTGTAGGTTACAGAGGGACATAGATAGGCTGCAGAGCTGGGCTGAGAGATGGCAAATGGAGTTGAATGCGGAAAAGTGTGAGGTGATTCACTTTGGAAGGAGTAACAGGAATGCAGAGTACTGGGCTAATGGGAAGATTCTTGGTAGTGTAGATGAGCAGAGAGATCTTGGTGTCCAGGTACATAAATCTCTGAAAGCTGCCACCCAGGGTAATAGGGCTGTTAAGAAGGCATATGGTGTGTTAGCTTTTATTAGTAGGGGGATCGAGTTTCGGAGCCACGAGGTCATGCTGCAGCTGTACAAAACTCTGGTGAGGCCGCACTTGGAGTATTGCGTGCAGTTGTGGTCACCACATTATTGGAAGGATGTGGAAGCTTTGGAAAGGGTGCAGAGGAGATTTACTAGGGTGTTGCCTGGTATGGAGGGAAGGTCTTACGAGGAAATGCTGAGGGACTTGAGGTTGTTTTCGTTGGAGTGTAGGAGGAGGTGAGGTGACTTAATGGAGACATATAAGATAATCAGAGGGTTAGATAGGGTGGATAGTGAGAGTCTTTTTCTTCGGATGGTGATGGCAAACACGAGGGGCATAGCTTTAAGTTGAGGGGTGATAGATATAGGACAGATGTTAGAGGTAGTTTATTTACTCAGAGAGTAGTAGGGGCGTGGAACGCCCTGCCTGCAACAGTAGTGGACTCGCCAACTTTAAGGGCATTTAAGTGGTCATTGGATAGACATATGGATGAAAATGGAATAGTGTAGGTCAGATGGTTTCACAGGTCGGCGCAACATCGAGGGCCGAAGGGCCTGTACTGCGCTGTAATGTTCTATGTTCTAAAGTACCTCAGCGGCATCTGTATCTGGTGAAGCACTGTGCACTCTTCATCCGCAGGTCTGTGAGGTGGTCTCCACTTCCTCATTCGCACCTCATTATTTAAATAGTAGCACTCTGCAACTCCCTCTGCTTCAGTTTTGGTTTGGACAGTCTGTGCCTTTTTTAACACTGGGTCAGGTGGTTGAGCCTCAACTGAGGACGATCTGTTTAACACATCCTTTGGGTCCTCAAACTTCCCAAAGAAGGTTTCAGATAACCAGACAGTAGGGTCATCCGTCTGCAGTGTCAGTTCAGGGGATTGTTTGTCCATGGACCGAGTTACCACACAATCAGTGAGAGCGCCAGGGACCTTCTCCTGTAACTGCTCTGTCTCCCTGACCTCTTTTGGTCGCTCCAGAGCTACTGGGGAAGCTGTCACCTTTTCCCCTGTCAGATCATTACCCAGGAGCTGATCGACCCCTCCACCGGTAAACTAGGTACAATCCCCATGGTTACCAGTCTTGAAACTGGGTCACATTCCAAGTCCAGTCGATATACAGGTATGGTCACATATCATCTTCCGATACCATTCACTAACACTCTAGCGTTCACTGCACTCTCTCGGGTAAAGGTCCTTTCCCAGCAGAAGGGTTTGTTTGGCGCCTGTATCCCTCAGTATGACTATGGGTTTGCTTGCCCCTCTCGAGGGGTATGGGGTCACTTTTCCTTGGAATACAAATTCCTGGTAACTCTCAGGGATTTTGTTAAGTTTTCCTGCACTCTCTGTGGTGGGGTTACTGTGTCTGACTGTTACAGTTAAAGGCACAGCCTGACCTGCTGTGCTTTCCATCAGGGCCCGTTTTCCAGCACTGATCTGGTGGACTCTGAATAATCCTTCAGGTTTTCCCCGTCACTTCCATTAGTCAACTCGATGGTTATCTGCCTTATTACAATGGAAACACGCAGATCTTCAGCCATTACTCCTGCTCTCAGCACCTATTTGGCCTGAGGATGATCCCTTGTGTGTCCCGTTTCTTGCCCATGGCTGCTCGGGCTCCGATCTCCCTTCCACCTTTTATTCTCGGATCTTTGGGGTGACGAGGAATGGGTTTTCCTCTGGGGTTAAGGCTTTGTGTACATGGGAAAATTCATCAGCTAGAATACCTTTGAACCTTCTGTCCCTCTATGTGGGTTTTACTGGGAGGGGGGCGAGTTTGTGAACTCCTCGAGAGGGATCACTGCTCTGAGGGTTTCGTATGTGGGCTCTATCTTGAGCGCTCATATCACTGGCCAAAAACAAACACAAAAATGGACTGTAAAATCTTCTATAGGTACGTGAAAAGGAAACGTTTAGCTAAGACAAATGTGGGTCCATTACAGGCAGTGTCAGGAGAATTTATAATGGGGAATAGAGAAATGGCAGAGAAGCTAAATGATTACTTTGTGTCTGTCTTCACTGAGGAAGATACAAGAAATCTCCCAGAATTAGAGATCCAAGGGATTCGTGTGAATGAGGAAATGGATGAAATTAGTATAAGTAAGAAGGTTGTCTTGGAGAAATTAATGGAGCTGAAGGTTGACAAGTCCCCAGGACCTGATATTCTACATCCCAGAGTGTTGAAAGAGGTAGCTTTGGAAATAGTGGATGCATTGGTGAATATCTTTCAATATTCTGTAGATTCTGGAACTGTTCCTGTAGATTAGAAGATAGAAAATGTCTTCCCAGTATTTAAGAATGGACGGAGAGAGAAAACAGGGCACTACATACATGTTAGCCTTACATCAGTCGCTGGGAACAAGCTATACTCTATTCCAAAGAATGTGATAAATGGATCTGATTGGGTAGAGTCAACATGGATATATAAATGGGGAACAATGTTTGACAAACCTGTTGGAGTTTTTTGAGGATGTTGCTGACAGAATTGATAAAGGGAATTCGGTGGACGTGGTATACTTGGATTTTCAGAAGGCTTTTGATAAAGTCCCCGACAGGAGGTTGGTTAGTAAAATTGAAGCACATGGGATAGGAGATAATGTACTGGCATGGATTAAGGATTAGATAACAGGCAGAAAGCAGAGAGTAGGAATAAATGGGCAATTCTTGCCTTGGAAGGCTGTGACTAGTGGGGTTCTGCAGGGATCAGTGCTTGGGCCCCGGCAGTTCACAATACGTATCAATGACTTGGATGTGGGGACCAGTGTAATATTTCCAGGTTTTCGATGCCAGTAAACTAGATGGGAATGAGTGTTGCGAGGAAGATGCAAAGCGGCTTCAAGGGGATTTGGACAGCCGTAGTGAGTGGGCAAGAACATGGCAGTTGAAATATAATGTGGAAAAATGTGCGGTTATCCACTTCGGTAGCAGGAACAGATGTGCAGAGTATTTCTTAAACGGTAAGAGATTAGAAAGTGTAGTTGTACGAAGGGACCTGTATGTCCTCATCAATAAGTCAGTGAAAACAAACATGCAGGTGCAGAAAGCAATTAGGAAGACTAATGGTATGTTAGCCTTTATTGAAGTGGATTTGAGTGCAGTAGTAGTGACGTTTTGCTGCAATTGTATGGAAACTTGGTTAGACTGCCCCTGGAGTAATGTGTGCAGTTTTGGTCCCCTAACCTGAGGAAGGATGTTATGATCATCGAGGGAGTGCAATGACGGTTCATCAAACTTGTTCCCGAGATGGCGGGACCATCCCATGAAGAGAGATTGGGGAAACTGGGCCTGTATTCTCTAGAGTTTCGAAGAATGAGAGGTGATCTTATTGAAACCTACAAAATACTGAACGTGATAGACAGGGTAGATGCAGCTAACATGTTTCCGCTGGTTGGGGAGTCTAGAACCAGGGGAAACAATTTCAAAATAAGTGGAAATCCACTTAGGACAGAGATGAGGAGAAATGTCTTTTCTCAGAGGGTTGTGAATCTTTGGAATTCTCTACCCCAGAGGGCTGTGGAAGCTCAGTCATTGAGTATGTTTAAAGCAGATATTAACAGATTTATAAATGGAGTCATAGAGTAGTACAGCATAGAAACAGGCCATTCGGCCGTCCGCGTCTGGGCTGACTATAATGCCGATCCATACTAATCCCAACTGCTTGCATTAATTCCATATCCCTCGATGCCTTGCTCATTCAAGTACCTGTCCAGATGCCTCTTAAATGTCGTTACTGTTCCTGCCTCCACCACATCCTCAGGCAGTTCATTCCAGATACCCACTATTCTTTGTGTGAAACATTTACCCCTTTGATCCCTTTGAACCTCCTCCCTCTCACCTTAAATCTATGCCCTCTAGTTTTAGTCACCCCTACCATGGGAAACAGACTCTGGCTATCTCCCCTATCTATGCCTCTCCTAATTTTATATACCTCTATCATGTCTCCTCTCAGCCTCCTTCGTTCCAGGGAAATCAGAGCCAGCCTATCCAGTCTCTCTTTATAACTCAATCCCTTCAAACCAGGCAACATCCTTGTGAATCTTTTCAGCACCCTCTCTAGCTTAATCACATCTTTTGTGTAGTGCGGCGACCAGAACTGCCCACAATACTCCAAATGCGGCCTAACCAAGTTCTGCACAACTGTAACATGACGTCCCGACTCTGTTCCTCAATGCCTCGGCCTAAATACCAGTGACATAAAGGGAAATGGGGATTGTGTCGGAAAAAGGCATTGAAGTGGATGATCAGCTATTATCATATTGAATGGTGGAACAGGCTCGATGTCCCACTGCTGCTCCTATGTTCCAATGTTCCGAAATTGCTTAACTCTTTTAAACGCCAGGTAGGTTTGGTCAAGCTGCTTTCCAAAGATTCTGAATTTCTGCTGGTCCAGCTCCAGTACTATCTCATATGGGCCAGGATAGCATTTTCAGTCCTTTCATAATCTGATGAACTTTCATCTTTCCTGTCATTTTATTTTGTAAATACAGCATCCAGTTCACTGACTGTCATTGCAGTTGCTTTGAAAACTTTTTAAAAGTAATGAAAAGTGCTGCCATATCCTCCTCATTGAACTTTAGAATGAACTGGGAGATCTTTCAGAGCTCAGCACATGGTCCTGAGCTCGGGCTAGCTCCGTCAGCAGCTGTGCCTTCACTGGGTGCACTGGGAATTCCTCTAGTTGTTTGAGCCACCTTAACTCCCTTTTCTCCTTCTCCTTCTGGAACACTCTTATATTTTCCCTTTCTTGACTCTCATTCTGCTCTCTCTCGCTCTCTCTGGAATTCTAATTCAAGTCTCTTCTGTTCTAGTTTTACCTTAGCTAACATTACTCTATCTGTTAGTGATTCTAACCCTGTTTGAGCCTTCAGCTTCAAGTGAAATATGGTTGGTCACAGTCTTACTATTTCGGGTTTCCTAGCTTTTGGACGGAGTGTAATCCCTAACCTTCCAGCTACATTACTCAACTTTCCAGCAGACAGGGTTTTAACCTGTACCAAGTTACTTCACTCTGTATGTAACTCCTTTATTCAAAAAGGGAGGCAGACAGAAAGCAGGAAACTACAGGCCAGTTAGCTTCACATTTGTCTTGGGGAAAAAGTTGGAAGCTATTATTAGAGGTGGTATCATCGGCACTTAGACCAAATCGAAGTAATCAGGCAGAATCAACATGGATTTATGAAAGTTAAATCATGTTTAATCAGTTTGTTGGAGTTCTTTGATGGAGTTTCATGTGCTGCGGATGAAGGGGAACCGGTGGATGTACTGTACTGAGATTTCTATAAGGCATTTGATAAGATGCCACATAAAGGTTTATCGCAGAAAATAAAAGCTCATGGTGAAGGGAGTAACTTATTGGTATGATAGAAGATTGAGTAGCGAACAGGAAACCGAGTGTCGGCATAAATGGGTCATTTTCTGGTTTGCAAGATTAAAGGAGTGGTGTGCGATGGGGATCAGTGCTGGGGCTTCACCTTTTTACAATTTATATTAATGAATTGGATGAAGGGACCGAAGGTATAGTTGCTAAATTTTCCGATGACACAAAGATATGTAGGAAACTAAGTTGTGAACAGGACATAGGGGACTGCAAAGGAATATAGATAGGTTAAGTGAGTAGGAAAAGACCTGGAAAATGGAGTATACTGCAGGAAAGTGTGAAATTGCCCACTTTGGCAGGAACAATAAAAAATAAGCCTGTTATCTAAATGGTGAGAGATTGCAGTGCTCTGAGATGCAGAGGGATCTGGGTGTCCAAGTGTATGAATCACAAATGGCTAGTATGTAGGTACAGCACGTAACTGGAAAGCTAAT
>NW_027140505.1:0-40075 GCF_036365525.1 Heterodontus francisci | reverse complement strand
TCACCGTCCCCACTCACCGTCCCCTCTCACCGTCCCCACTCACCGTCCCCACTCACCGTCCCCACTCACCGTCCCCACTCACCGTCCCCACTCTCCGTCCCCACTCACCGTCCCCACTCCCCGTCCCCACTCCCCGTCCCCACTCCCCGTCCCCACTCACTGTAGCCACTACCCATCCCCACTCCCCGTCCCCACTGCCCGTCCCAACTCCCCGTCCCCACTCCCCGTCCCCACTCCCTGTTCCCACTCCCCGTCCCCACTCCCCGTCCCCACTCCCCGTCCCCACTCACTGTAGCCACTCCCCGTCCCCACTCAATGTAGCCACTCCCCGTCCCCACTCCCCGTCCCCTCTCACCGTCCCCACTCCCCACTCCCCGTCCCCACTCCCCGTCCCCTCTCCCCGTCACCTCTCCCCTTCACCTCTCCCCGTCACCTCTCCCCGTCCCCACTCCCCGTCCCCACTCCCCGTCCCCACTCCCCGTCCCCTCTCCCCGTCCCCTCTCCCCGTCACCTCTCCCCGTCACCTCTCCCCGTCACCTCTCCCCGTCCCCTCTCCCCGTCCCCTCTCCCCGTCCCCTCTCCCCGTCCCCACTCCCCGTCCCCACTCCCCGTCCCCACTCCCCGTCCCCACTCCCCGTCCGCACTCCCCGTCCCCACTCCCCGTCCCCACTTCCCGTCCACACTCACCGTCCCAACTCACCGTCCCAACTCTCCGTCCCCTCTCCCCGTCCCCACTCCCCGTCCCCACTCCCCGTCCCCACTCCCCGTCCCCACTCAATGTAGCCACTCAATGTCGCAACTCTCCGTCCCCACTCCAAGTCCCCACTCCAAGTCCCCACTCCAAGTCCCCACTCCAAGTCCCCACTCCAAGTCCCCACTCCAAGTCCCCACTCCAAGTCCCCACTCCAAGTCCCCACTCTCCGTCCACACTCTCCGTCCCCACTCCCCGTCCCCACTCCCCGTCCCACCCCCCGTCCCCACCCCCCGTCCCCACCCCCCGTCCCCACACCCCGTCCCCACACCCCGTCCCCACCGGCCGACCCCACCCCCCGACCCCACTCCCCGACCCCACTCCCCGTCCCCAATCCCCTTCACCACGCCACGTCCCCACTCCCCGTCCCCACTCCCCGTCCCCACTCCCCGTCCCCACTCCCCGCCCCACTCCCCGCCCCCACTCCCCGCCCCCACTCCCCGACCCCACTCCCCGACCCCACACCCCGTCCCCACTCCCCGTCCCCACTCCCCCTCCCCACTCCCCCTCCCCACTCCCCCTCCCCACTCACCCTCCCAACTCACCCTCCCCACTCACCCTCCCCACTCACCCTCCCCACTCAACCCTCCCCACTCACCCTCCCCACTCCCCGCCCCCACTCCCCGCCCCCACAACCCGTCCCCACAACCCGTCCCCACAACCCGTCCCCACTCCCCGTCCCCACTCCCCGTCCCCACTCAGACTCCCCACTCAGACTCCCCACTCAGACTACCCACTCAGACTCCCCACTCAGACTCCCCACTCAGACTCCCCACTCAGTCTCCCCACTCAGTCTCCCCACTCAGTCTCCCCACTCAGTCTCCCCACTCCCCGCCCCCACTCCCCGTCCCCAACCCCCGTCCCCACGCCCCCGTCCCCTCTCCCCGTCCCCACTCCCCGTAGCCACTCACCGTTCCCCCTCACCGTCCCCACTCACCGTCCCCACTCACCGTCCCCACTCCCCGTACCCCCTCACCATCCCCCCTCACCGTCCCCCCTCACCGTCCCCCCTCACCGTCCCCACTCTCCGTCCCCACTCTCCGTCCCCACTCTCCGTCCCCACTCTCCGTCCCCTCTCCCCGTCCCCTCTCCCCGTCCCCACTCAACCTCCCCACCCACCCTCCCCACTCACCCTCCCCACTCACCCTCCCCACTCTCCGTCCCCACTCTCCGTCCCCACTCCCCGTCCCCACTCACCGTCCCCACTCCCCGTCCACACCCCCCGTCCCCACCCGCCGTCCCACCCCCCGTCCCCACTCCCCGTCCCCACCCCCCCGACCCCACCCACCAACCCCACTCCACGACCCCACTCCCCGACCCCACTCCCCGTCCCCAGTCCCCGTCCCCACTCCCCGTCCCCACTGAACGTCCCCACTCCCCGTCCCCACTGAACGTCCCCACTCACCCTCCCCACTCCCCACTCCCCGTCCCCACTCCCCGTCCCCACTCAACCTCCCCACTCAACCTCCCCACTCACCCTCCCCACTCCCCACCCCCGGTCCCCACTCCCCGTCCCCACTCCCCGTCCCCACTCCCCGTCCCCACCCCCCGTCCCCACTCAGACTCCCCACTCTCCGTCCGCACTGAGACTCCCCACTCCCCGTCCCCACTCCCCGTCCCCAGTCCCCGTCCCCACTCCCCTTCCCCACTCCCGTCCCCACTCCCCGTCCCCACTCCCCGTCCCCACGCCCCGTCCCCACGCCCCTTCCCCACGCCCCGTCCTCACGCCCCGTCCCCAAACCCCTTCCCCACTCCCCGTCCCCACTCCCCGTCCCCACTCCCCGTCCCCACTCCCCGCCCCCACTCCCCGACCCCACACCCCCTCCCCACTCCCCCTCCCCACTCCCCCTCCCCACTCCCCCTCCCCACTCACCCTCCCCACTCACCCTCCCCACTCACCCTCCCCACTCACCCTCCCCACTCCCCGCCCCCACTCCCCGCCCCCACAACCCGTCCCCACAACCCGTCCCCACAACCCGTCCCCACTCCCCGTCCCCACTCCCCGTCCCCACTCAGACTCCCCACTCAGACTCCCCACTCAGACTCCCCACTCAGACTCCCCACTCAGTCTCCCCACTCAGTCTCCCCACTCAGTCTCCCCACTCAGTCTCCCCACTCCCCGCCCCCGCTCCCCGTCCCCAACCCCCGTCCCCACGCCCCCGTCCCCACGCCCCCGTCCCCACGCCCCGTCCCCACTCTCCGTCCCCCTAACCGTCCCCACTCCCCGCCCCCACTCCCGGCCCCCACTAACCGTCCCAACTCCCCTCCCCCTCTAACCGCCCCCTCTAACCGCCCCCTCTCCCCGTCTCCACTCCCCGTCCCCACTCCCCGTCCCCAAGCCCGACCTCACTCGCCGTCCCCACTCCCCGTCCCCACTGTTCGCCCCCATTAACCGTCCCCACTAACCGTTCCCACTCCCCGTTCCCACTCCCCGTCCCCACTCCCCGTCCCCACTCCCCGTCCCCACTCCCCGTCCCCACTCACCGTCCCCACTCACCGTCCCCACTCACCGTCCCCTCTCACCGTCCCCACTCACCGTCCCCACTCACCGTCCCCACTCACCGTCCCCACTCACCGTCCCCACTCTCCGTCCCCACTCACCGTCCCCACTCCCCGTCCCCACTCCCCGTCCCCACTCACTGTAGCCACTACCCATCCCCACTCCCCGTCCCCACTGCCCGTCCCAACTCCCCGTCCCCACTCCCCGTCCCCACTCCCCGTTCCCACTCCCCGTCCCCACTCCCCGTCCCCACTCACTGTAGCCACTCCCCGTCCCCACTCAATGTAGCCACTCCCCGTCCCCACTCCCCGTCCCCTCTCACCGTCCCCACTCCCCACTCCCCGTCCCCACTCCCGGTCCCCTCTCCCCGTCACCTCTCCCCGTCACCTCTCCCCGTCCCCACTCCCCGTCCCCACTCCCCGTCCCCACTCCCCGTCCCCTCTCCCCGTCCCCTCTCCCCGTCACCTCTCCCCGTCACCTGTCCCCGTCACCTCTCCCCGTCCCCTCTCCCCGTCCCCTCTCCCCGTCCCCTCTCCCCGTCCCCACTCCCCGTCCCCACTCCCTGTCCCCACTCCCCGTCCGCACTCCCCGTCCCCACTCCCCGTCCCCACTTCCCGTCCACACTCACCGTCCCAACTCACCGTCCCAACTCTCCGTCCCCTCTCCCCGTCCCCACTCCCCGTCCCCACTCCACGTCCCCACTCAATGTAGCCACTCAATGTCGCAACTCTCCGTCCCCACTCCAAGTCCCCACTCCAAGTCCCCACTCCAAGTCCCCACTCCAAGTCCCCACTCCAAGTCCCCACTCCAAGTCCCCACTCCAAGTCCCCACTCCAAGTCCCCACTCCAAGTCCCCACTCCAAGTCCCCACTCCAAGTCCCCACTCCAAGTCCCCACTCCAAGTCCCCACTCCAAGTCCCCACTCTCCGTCCACACTCTCCGTCCCCACTCCCCGTCCCCACTCCCCGTCCCACCCCCCGTCCCCACCCCCCGTCCCCACCCCCCGTCCCCACACCCCGTCCCCACACCCCGTCCCCACCGCCCGACCCCACCCCCCGACCCCACTCCCCGACCCCACTGCCCGTCCCCAATCCCCTTCACCACGCCACGTCCCCACTCCCCGTCCCCACTCCCCGTCCCCACTCCCCGTCCCCACTCCCCGCCCCACTCCCCGTCCCCACTCCCCGCCCCCACTCCCCGACCCCACTCCCCGACCCCACACCCCGTCCCCACTCCCCGTCCCCACTCCCCCTCCCCACTCCCCCTCCCCACTCCCCCTCCCCACTCACCCTCCCAACTCACCCTCCCAACTCACCCTCCCCACTCACCCTCCCCACTCACCCTCCCCACTCACCCTCCCCACTCACCCTCCCCACTCCCCACTCCACGCCCCCACTCCCCGCCCCCACACCCCGCCCCCACACCCCGTCCCCACACCCCGTCCCCACACCCCGTCCCCACTCCCCGTCACCACTCCCCGTCACCACTCCCCGTCCTCACTCAGACTCCCCACTCAGACTCCCCACTCAGACTCCCCACTCAGACTCCCCACTCAGACTCCCCACTCAGACTCCCCACTCAGACTTCCCACTCAGTCTCCCCACTCCCCGTTCCCACTCCCCACTCCCCGCCCCCACTCCCCGTCCCCACCCCCCGCCCCCACCCCGCGCCCCCACGCCCCGTCCCCACGCCCCGTCCCCACGCCCCGTCCCCACGCCCCGTCCCCACGCCCCGCCCCCACTCACCATCCCCAACCCCCGTCCCCACTCCCCGTCCCCACCCCCCGTCCCCACTCCCCGTCCCCACTCCCCGTCCCCAACCCCCATCCCCAACCCCCGTCCCCAACCCCCGTCCCCAACCCCCGTCCCCACGCCCCGTCCCCACGCCCCGTCCCCACTCGCCGTCCCCACTCGCCATCCCCACTCTCCGTCCCCACTCTCCGTCCCCACTCTCCGTCCCCACTCGCCGTCCCCACTCGCCGTCCCCACTCGCCGTCCCCACTCGCCGTCCCCACTCCCCTACCCACTAACCGTCCCCACTCCCCGCCCCCACTCCCCGCCCCCACTCCCCGCCCCCACTCCCCGCCCCCACTAACCGTCCCAACTCCCCGCCCCCTCTAACCGCCCCCTCTCACCGTCTCCACTCCCCGTCCCCACTCCCCGTCTCCACGCCCCGTCCCCACGCCCGACCTCACTCGCCGTCCCCACTCTCCGTCCCCACTCCCCGTCCCCACTCCCCGTCCCCAACCACCGTCCCCACCCCTCACCCCCACTCCCAGCCCCCACTAACCGTCCCCACTTTTCGTCCCCATTAACCGTCCCCACTCCCCGTCACCACTCCCCGTCCCCACTCCCCTCCCCCACTCACCGTCCCCACTCACCGTCCCCACTCACCGTCCCCACTCACCGTCCCCCACTCCCCGACCCCACTAACCGTCCCCTCTCCCCGTCCCCTCTCCCCGTCCCCTCTCCCCGTCCCCACTCTCCGTCCCCACTCTCCGTCCCCACTCTCCGTCCCCACTCTCCGTCCCCACTCTCCGTCCCCACTCCCCGTCCCCACTCCCCGTCCCCTCTCACCGTCCCCACTCCCCGTCCTCACTCCCCGTCCCCACTCACCGTCCCCACTCCCCGTCCCCACTCCCCGTCCCCACTCACTGTAGCCACTCCCCGTCCCCACTCCCCGTCCCCACTCAGTGTAGCCACTCACTGTAGCCACTCCCCGTCCCCACTCACTCAAGCCACTCCCCGTCCCCTCTCACCGTTGCATCTCTCCGTCACCACTCCCCATCCCCACTCCCCGTCCCCACTCCCCACTCCCCGTCCCCACTCCCCGTCCCCACTCCCCGTCCCTACTCCCCACTCCCCGTCCCCACACCCCGTCCCCACTCAACATCCCCTCTCCCCGTCCCCTCTCCCCCTCCCCTCTCCCCCTCCCCACTCCCCCTCCCCACTCAACGTCCCCACTCAACGTCCCCACTCAACGTCCCCACTCAACGTCCCCTCTCCCCGTCCCCTCTCCCCGTCCCCTCTAGCCGTCCCCACTCCCCGTCCCCACTCCCCGTCCCCACTCAATGTAGCCACTCAATGTAGCCACTCCCCGTCCCCACTCCTCGTCCCCACATAATGTCGCAACTCACCGTCTCCAGTCTCCGCCCCCACTCCCCGCCCCCACTAACTGTCCCCACTCCCCGCCCCCATTAACCGTCCCCACTCCCCGTCCCCACTCCCTGTCGCCACTCCCCGACACCTCTCCCCGTCCCCACTCCCCATCCCCACTCCCCATAGCAGTCACCGTCCCCGCTCCCCATCCCCGCTCCCCGTCCCCGCTCACCGTCCCCGCTCACCGTCCCCGCTCACCGTCCCCGCTCACCGTCCCCGCTCACCGTCCCCGCCCACCGTCCCCGCCCACCGTCCCCGCTCTCCGTCACCGCACCCCGTCACCGCTCCCCGTCACCACTCCCCGTCACCACTCCCCGTCACCACTCCCCGTCCCCTCTCCCCGTCCCCACTCCCCGTCCCCACTCCCCGTCCCCACTCCCCGTCACCACTCCCCGTCCCCTCTCCCCGTCCCCACTCCCCGTCCCCTCTCCCCGTCCCCACTCACCGTCCCCACTCACCGTAGCCACTCACCGTAGCCACTCACCGTCCACACTCACCGTCCCCACTCCCCGTCCCCACTCCCCGTCCCCACTCTCCGTCCCCACTCTCCGTCCCCTCTCCCCGTCCCCTCTCCCCATCCCCACTCACCGTAGCCACTCACCGTTCCCCCTCACCGTCCCCACTCACCGACCACACTCACCGTCCCCACTCACCGTCCCCACTCCCCGTACCCCCTCACCGTTCCCCCTCACCGTCCCCCCTCACCGTCCCCACTCTCCGTCCCCACTCTCCG
This sequence comes from Heterodontus francisci, assembly GCF_036365525.1. NCBI lineage: Eukaryota > Metazoa > Chordata > Chondrichthyes > Heterodontiformes > Heterodontidae > Heterodontus > Heterodontus francisci. Next base: position 32,933 of record NW_027140505.1, on the reverse strand, counting down.
TCCCCACTCTCCGTCCCCACTCTCCGTCCCCTCTCTCCGTCCCCTCTCCCCGTCCCCTCTCAACCTCCCCACCCACCCTCCCCACTCACCCTCCCCACTCACCCTCCCCACTCTCCGTCCCCACTCTCCGTCCCCGCTCTCCGTCCCCACTCCCCGTCCCCATTCACCGTCCCCACTCCCCGTCCCCACTCCCCGTCCACACCGCCCGTCCCCACCCGCCGTCCTACCCTCCGTCCCCACCCCCCGTCCCCACCCCCCGTCCCCACCCCCCGACCCCACCCACCGACCCCACTCCCCGACCCCACTCCCCGACCCCACTCCCCGTCCCCAATCCCCGTCCCCACTCCCCGTCCCCACTCCCCGTCCCCACTCCCGTCCCCACTCCCCGTCCCCACTGAACGTCCCCACTCACCCTCCCCACTCCCCACTCCCCGTCCCCACTCCCCGTCCCCACTCCCCGTCCCCACTCAACCTCCCCACTCAACCTCCCCACTCACCCTCCCCACTCCCCACCCCCGGTCCCCACTCCCCGTCCCCACTCCCCGTCCCCACTCCGTTTCCCCACTCCCCGTCCCCACTCAGACTCCCCACTCTCCGTCCGCACTGAGACTCCCCACTCCCCGTCCCCACTCCCCGTCCCCACTCCCCTTCCCCACTCCCCGTCCCCACTCCCCGTCCCCACTCCCCGTCCCCACGCCCCGTCCCCACGCCCCTTCCCCACGCCCCTTCCCCACGCCCCGTCCTCACGCCCCGTCCCCAAACCCCTTCCCCACGCCCCGTCCCCACTCCCCGTCCCCACTCCCCGTCCCCACTCCCCGTCCCCACTCCCCGCCCCCACACCCCGTCCCCACACCCCCTCCCAACACCCCCTCCCCACTCCCCCTCCCCACTCCCCCTCCCCACTCACCCTCCCCACTCACCCTCCCCACTCACCCTCCCCACTCACCCTCCAGACTCACCCTCCAGACTCACCCTCCCCACTCACCCTCCCCACTCACCCTCCCCACTAACCCTCCCCACTCCCCACTCCCCGCCCCCACTCCCCGCCCCCACACCCCGTCCCCACAACCCGTCCCCACTCCCCGTCCCCACTCCCCGTCCCCACTCCCCGTCCCCACTCAGACTCCCCACTCAGACTCCCCACTCAGACTCCCCACTCAGACTCCCCACTCAGACTCCCCACTCAGACTCCCCACTCAGACTCCCCACTCAGTCTCCCCACTCAGTCTCCCCACTCAGTCTCCCCACTCAGTCTCCCCACTCCCCGCCCCCACGCCCCCGTCCCCACGCCCCCGTCCCCACGCCCCCGTCCCCACGCCCCCGTCCCCACGCCCCGTTCCCACTCTCCGTCCCCACTCCCCGTCCCCACGCCCCGTCCCCACTCTCCGTCCCCCTAACCGTCCCCCTAACCGTCCCCACTCCCCGCCCCCACTCCCGGCCCCCACTAACCGTCCCAACTCCCCGCCCCCTCTAACCGCCCCCTCTCCCCGTCTCCACTCCCCGTCCCCACTCCCCGTCCCCAAGCCCGACCTCACTCGCCGTCCCCACTCCCCGTCCCCACTCCCCGTCCCCACTCCCCGTCCCCACTCACCTTCCCCACTCACCGTCCCCACTCACCGTCCCCACTCACCGTACCCACTCACCGTCCCCTCTCCCCGTACCCACTCACCGTCCCCACTCACCGTCCCCACTCACCGTCCCCACTCACCGTCCCCACTCACCGTCAACACTCACCGTCCCCACTCTCCGTCCCCCTAACCGTCCCCACTCCCCGCCCCCACTCCCGGCCCCCACTAACCGTCCCAACTCCCCGCCCCCTCTAACCGCCCCCTCTCCCCGTCTCCACTCCCCGTCCCCACTCCCCGTCCCCAAGCCCGACCTCACTCGCCGTCCCCACTCCCCGTCCCCACTGTTCGCCCCCATTAACCGTCCCCACTAACCGTCCCCACTCGCCGTCCCCACTCCCCGTCCCCACTCCCCGTCCCCACTCCCCGTCCCCACTCACCTTCCCCACTCACAGACCCCACTCACCGTCCCCACTCACCGTCCCCACTCACCGTCCCCACTCACCGTCAACACTCACCGTCCCCACTCTCCGTCCCCACTCACCGTCCCCACTCCCCGTCCCCACTCCCCGTCCCCACTCCCCGTCCCCACTCCCCGTCCCCACTCACTGTAGCCACTCCCCGTCCCCTCTCACCGTCGCATCTCTCCGTCACCACTCCCCGTCCCCACTCCCTGTCCCCACTCCCCACTCCCCGTCCCCACTCCCCGTCCCCACTCCCCGTCCCCACTCCCTGTCCCCACTCCCCACTCCCCGTCCCTACTCCCCACTCCCCGTCCCCACTCCCCACTCCCCACTCCCCGTCCCCACTCAACGTCCCCTCTCCCCGTCCCCTCTCACCCTCCCCACTCCTCCTCCCCACTCCCCGTCCCCACTCCCCACTCCCCACTCCCCGTCCCCACTCAACGTCCCCTCTCCCCGTCCCCTCTCACCCTCCCCACTCCTCCTCCCCACTCCCCGTCCCCACTCCAAGTCCCCACTCCAAGTCCCCACTCCAAGTCCCCACTCCAAGTCCCCACTCCATGTCGCATCTCTCCGTCACCACTCCCCATCCCCACTCCCTGTCCCCACTCCCCACCCCCCGTCCCCACTCCCCGTCCCCACTCCCCACTCCCCGTCCCTACTCCCCACTCCCCGTCCCCACTCCCCACTCCCCACTCCCCGTCCCCACTCAACGTCCCCTCTCCCCGTCCCCTCTCACCCTCCCCACTCCCCCTCCCCACTCCCCCTCCCCACTCCCCCTCCCCACTCCCCCTCCCCACTCCCCCTCCCCACTCCCCCTCCCCACTCCCCACTCCCCACTCCCCGTCCCCACTCCCCGTCCCCACTCAACGTCCCCACTCAACGTCCCCTCTCCCCGTCACTTCTCCCCGTCACTTCTCCCCGTCCCCTCTCCCCGTCCCCTCTCCCCGTCCCCTCTCCCCGTCCCCTCTCCCCGTCCCCTCTCCCCGTCCCCACTCCCCGTCCCCACTCCCCGTCCCCACTCCCCGTCCCCACTTCCCGTCCCCACTTCCCGTCCCCACTCACCGTCCCAACTCACCGTCCCAACTCTCCGTCCCCTCTCCCCGTCCCCTCTCCCCGTCCCCACTCCCCGTCCCCACTCCCCGTCGCCACTCTCCGTCCCCACTCTCCGTCCCCACTCTCCGTCCCCACTCTCCGTCCCCACTCCAAGTCCCCACTCCAAGTCCCCACTCCAAGTCCCCACTCCAAGTCCCCACTCCAGGTCCCCACTCCAGGTCCCCACTCCAGGTCCCCACTCCCCGTGTCCACTCCCCGTGTCCACTCCCCGTCCCCACTCAGACTCCCCACTCCCCGTCCCCAGCCCCAGTCCCCGCCCCCAGTCCCCGCTCGCCGTCCCCGCTCGCCGTCCCCGCTCTCCGTCCCCAATCGCCGACCCACTGCCCGTCCCCACTCCCCGTCCCCACTGACGGTCCCTACTCCCCGCTCCCCACTCCCCGCCCCCACTAACTGTCCCAACTCCCCTACCCACTAACCATCCCCACTCCCCGCCCCCACTCCCCGCCCCCGCTAACCGTCCCAACTCCCCGCCCCCTCTAACCGTCCCTGCTCCCCGTCCCCATGCCCCGTCACCACGCCCGACCTCACTCGCCGTCCCCACTCACCGTCCCCGCACCCCATCCCCGCTCCCCGTCCCCACCCACCGTCCCCACTCCTCGCCCCCACTCCCCGCCCCCACTAACCGTCCCCACTAACCGTCCCCACTCCCCACCCCCACTAGCCGTCCCCACTCCCCATCCCCACTCCCCGACCCCACTAACCGTCCCCTCTCTCCGTCCCCACTCCCCGTCCCCACTCCCCATCCCCACTCACCGTTGCCACTCAACGTCCCCTCTCCCCGTCCCCACTCTCCCTCCCCACTCTCCCTCCCCACTCTCCCTCCCCACTCTCCCTCCCCACTCTCCGTCCCCACTCCCCGTCCCCACCCGCCGTCCCCACCCCCCGTCCCCACCCCCCGTCCCCACCCCCCGACCCCACCCCCCGACCCCACCCCCCGACCCCACCCCCCGACCCCACTCCCCGTCCCCACTGAACGTCCCCACTGAACGTCCCCACTGAACGTCCCCACTCATCCTCCCCACTTAGCACACCCCGTCCCCACTCCCCGTCCCCACACCCCGTCCCCACTCCCCGTCCCCACTCCCCGTCCCCACTCCCCGTCCCCACTCAGGCTCCCCACTCAGACTCCCCACTCCCCGTCCCCTCTCCCCGTCCCCTCTCCCCGTCCCCACTCAACGTCCCCACTCAACGTCCCCACTCAACGTCCCCACTCAACGTCCCCACTCAATGTCCCCACTCCCCACTCCACGTCCCCACTCACCGTCCCCACTCCCCGTCCCAACTCCCCGTCCCCACTCAGACTCCCCACTCTCCGTCCCCACTGAGACTCCCCACTCCCCGTCCCCACGCCCCGTCCCCACGCCCCGTCCCCACGCCCCGTCCCCACGCCCCGTCCCCAAGCCCCTTCCCCACGCCCCGTCCCCACTCCCCTTCCCCACTCCCCGTCCCCACTCCCCGTCCCCACACCCCGTCCCCACTCCCCGTCCCCACTCCCCGTCCCCACTCACCCTCCCCACTTACCCTCCCCGTCCCCACTTCCCGTCCGCACTCCCCGTCCCAACTCCCCGTCCCCACTCTCCGTCCTCACTCAGACTCCCCACTCAGACTCCCCAATCAGACTCCCCACTCAGACTCCCCACTCAGACTCCCCACTCAGAGTCCCCACTCAGACTCCCCACTCAGTCTCCCCACTCCCCGTTCCCACTCCCCACGCCCCGCCCCCACTCCCCGTCCCCACCCCCCGTCCCCGTCCCCACCCCCCGTCCCCAGTCCCCGCCCCCACTCCCCGTCCCCACCCCCCGTCCCCGTCCCCACTCTCCGTCCCCACTCTCCGTCCCCACTCTCCGTCCCCACTCTCCGTCCCCACTCTCCGTCCCCACTCCCCGTCCCCACTCTCCGTCCCCACTCTCCGTCCCCACTCTCCGTCCCCACTCGCCGTCCCCACTCATACTCCCCACTCCCCGTCCCCACTCCCCGTCCCCACTCGCCGTCCCCACTCAACCTCCCCACTCACACTCCCCACTCCCCACCCCCCTTCCCCACTCTCCGTCCCCACTCCCCGCCCCACTCCCCATCCCCACTCTCCGTCCGCACTGAGACTCCCCACTCCCCGTCCCCACTCCCCGTCCCCACTTCCCGTCCCCACTCCCCACTCCCCGTCCCCACGCCCCGTCCCCACTCGCCGTCCCCACTCGCCGTCCCCACCCCCCGTCCCCACTCCCCGTCCCAACTCCCCTACCCACTAACCGTCCCCACTCCCCGCCCCCATTAAATGTCCCAACTCCCCGCCCCCTCTCCCCGCTCCCTCTCCCCGCCCCCTCTCCCCGTCTCCACTCCCCGTCCCCACGCCCGACCTCACTCGCCGTCCCCAGTCTCCGTCCCCACTCCCAGTCCCCACTCCCCGTCCCCACTCCCCGTCCCCACCCACCGTCCCCACTCCTCGCCCCCACTCCCCACCCCCACTAACCGTCCCCACCTTTCGCCCCCATTAACCGTCCCCACTCCCCGTCCCCACTCCCCGTCCCCACTCCCCGTCCCCACTCACCGTCCCCAATGACCGTCCCCAATGACCGTCCCCACTCACCGTCCCCACTCACCGTCCCCTCTCCCGGTGCCCACTCACCGTCCCCTCTCCCCGTCCCCTCTCCCCGTCCCCTCTCCCGGTGCCCACTCACCGTCCCCCCTCACCGTCCCCACACCCCGTCCCCACTCCCCGTCCCCACTCCCCGTCCCCACTGCCCGTCCCCACTCCCTGTCCCCTCTCACCGTCCCCACTCCCCGTCCCCACTCCCCGTCCCCACTCCCCGTCCCCACTCACCGTCCCCACTCTCCGTCCCCACTCTCCGTCCCCACTCTCCGTCCCCACTCTCCGTCCCCACTCTCCGTCCCCACTCCCCGTCCCCTCTCCCCGTCCCCACTCCCCGTCCCCACTCAATGTAGCCACTCCCAGTCCCCACTCCTCGTCCCCTCTCACCGTCGCATCTCTCCGTCACCACTCCCCGTCCCCACTCCCCGTCCCCATTCCCCACTCCCCATCCCCACTCCCCACTCCCCGTCCCCACTCCCCGTCCCCACTCCCCACTCCCCACTCCCCCTCCCCACTCCCCGTCCCCACTCAAAGTCCCCACTCAACGTCCCCTCTCCCCGTCCCCACTCCCCCTCCCCACTCCCCCTCCCCACTCCCCCTCCCCACTCCCCACTCCCCCTCCCCACTCCCCGTCCCCACTCCCCGTCCCCACTCAACATCCCCACTCAACGTCCCTTCTCCCCGTCCCCTCTCCCCGTCCCCTCTCCCCGTCCCCTATCCCCGTCCCCTCTCCCCGTCGCCACTCCCCGTCCCCACTCCCCGTCCCCACTCCCCGTCCCAACTCTCCGCCCCACTCCCAGTCCCCTCTCCCCGTCCCCTCTCCCCGTCCCCTCTCCCCGTCCCCACTCCCCGTCCCCACTCCCCGTCCCCACTCCCCGTCCCCACTCAATGTAGCCACTCCCCGTCCCCACTCCTTGTCCCCACTCAATGTCCCCACTCGCAGTCCCCGCTCTCCGTCCCCAATCGCCGTCCCCACTCACCGTCCCCACTCACCGTCCCCACTCCACGTCCCCACTCCCCGTCTCCACTGACGGTCCCTACTCCCCGCTCCCCACTCCCCGCCCCCACTAACTGTCCCAACTCCCCTACCCACTAACCATCCCTGCTCCCCGTCCCCATGCCCCGTCACCACGCCCGACCCCACTAACCGTCCCCTCTCCCTGTCCCCTCTCCCCGTCCCCTCTCCCCGTCCCCTCTCCCCGTCCCCTCTCCCCGTCCCCACTCACCGTCCCCACTCTCCGTGCGCACTCTCCGTGCGCACTCCCCGTCCCCACTCCCCGTCCCCACGCCCCGTCCCCACGCCCCGTCCCCAAACCCCTTCCCCACGCCCCGTCCCCACTCCCCGTCCCAACTCCCCTACCCACTAACCGTCCCCACTCCCCGCCCCCACTCCCCGCCCCCACTAACCGTCTCAACTCCCCTACCCACTAACCATCCCTGCTCCCCGTCCCCATGCCCCGTCACCACGCCCGACCTCACTCGCCGTCCCCGCTCCCCGTCCCCGCTCCCCGTCCCCGCTCCCCGTCCCCACCCACCGTCCCCACTCCCCGCCCCCACCAACCGTCCCCACTCCCCGCCCCCATTAACCGTCTCCACTCCCCGTCCCCACTAACCATCCCCTCTCTCCGTCCCCACTCCCCGTCCCCACTCCCCGTCCCCACTCCCCGTCCCCACTCCCTGTCCCCACTCCCCGTCCCCACTCACCGTCCCCACTCACCGTCCCCACTCACCGTCCCCACTCACCGTCCCCACTCTCCGTCCCCACTCTCCGTCCCCACTCTCCGTCCCCACTCTCCGACCCCACTCACTGTCCCCTCTCTCCGTCCCCTCTCTCCGTCCCCTCTCTCCGTCCCCTCTCTCCCTCCCCTCTCCCCCTCCCCTCTCCCCCTCCCCTCTCCCCCTCCCCACTCACCCTCCCCACTCACCCTCACCACTCACCCTCACCACTCACCCTCCCCACTCACCCTCCCCACTCAACCTCCCCACTCAACCTCCCCACTCACCCTCCACACTCACCCTCCACACTCACCCTCCACACTCACCCTCCCCACTCACCCTCCCCACTCTCCGTCCCCACTCTCCGTCCCCACACTCCGTCCCCACTCCCCGTCCCCACCTGCCGTCCCCACCCCCCGTCCCCACCCCCCGTCCACACCCCCCGACCCCACCGCCCGACCCCAATCCCCGACCCCACTCCCCGACCCCACTCCCCGACCCCACTCCCCGACCCCACTCCCCGACCCCACTCCCCGTCCCCACTCCCCGTCCCCACTGAAGGTCCCCACTCACCCTCCCCACTCACCCTCCCCACTCCCCGTCCCCACTCCCCGTCCCCACTCCCCGTCCCCACACCCCATCCCCACTCAGACTCCCCACTCCCCGTCCCCTCTCCCCGTCCCCACTCAACGTCCCCACCCACCGTCCCCACTCCCCACTCCCCGTCCCCACTCCCCGTCCCCACTCCCCGTCCCCACTCCCCGTCCCCACTCCCCGTCCCCACTCCCCGTCCCCACTCAGACTCCCCACTCAGACTCCCCACTCAGACTCCCCACTCAGACTCCCCACTCAGACTCCCCACTCAGACTCCCCACTCAGACTCCCCACTCAGACTTCCCACTCAGACTTCCCACTCTCCGTCTCCACTCAGACTCCCCACTCCCTGTCCCCACTCCCCGTCCCCACTCCCCTTCCCCACTCCCCGTCCCCACGCCCCATCCCCACGCCCCGTCCCCACGCCCCGTCCCCACGCCTCGTCCCCAAACCCCTTCCCCACGCCCCGTCCCCACTCCCCGTCCCCACTCCCCGTCCCCACTCCCCGTCCCACTCCCCGTACCCACTCCCCGTCCCCACTCACCCTCCCCACTCACCCTCCCCACTCCCCACTCCCCGTCCCCACTCCCCGTCCCCACTCAGACTCACAACTCAGACTCACAACTCAGACTCCCCACTCAGACTCCCCACGCAGACTCCCCACTCAGACTCCCCACTCAGACTCCCCACTCAGTCTCCCCACTCAGTCTCCCCACTCAGTCTCCCCACTCCCCACTCCCCGCCCCCACTCCCCGCCCCCACTCCCCGTCCCCACCCCCCGTCCCCACCCCCGTCCCCAGTCCCCGCCCCCACTCACCGCCCCCACTCCCCGCCCCCACTCCCCGCCCGCACTCCCCGCCCGCACTCCCAGCCCCTACTCCCCGTCCCCACTCCCCGTCCCCACTCCCCGTCCCCACTCAGACTCCCCACTCCCCACTCCCCGCCCCCACTCCCCGTCCCCACCCCCCGTCCCCACCCCCCGTCCCCAGTCCCCGCCCCCACTCCCCGACCCCACCCCCCGTCCCCACCCCCCGTCCCCACCCCCGTCCCCACGCCCCGTCCCCACGCCCCGTCCCCACGCCCCGTCCCCACGAACCGTCCCCACGCCCCGTCCCCACGCCCCGTCCCCACTCTCCGTCCCCACTCCCCGTCCCCACTCCCCTACCCACTAACCGTCCCCACTCTCCGCCCCCACTAACTGTCCCAACTCCCCGCCCCCTCTAACCGCCCCCTCTCCCCGTCACCACTCCACGTCCCCACGCCCCGTCCCCACGCCCGACCTCACTCGCCGTCCCCACTCTCCGTCCCCACACCCCGTCCCCACTCCCCGTCCCCACCCACCGTCCCCACCCACCGTCCCCACTCCTCTCCCCCACTCCCCGCCCCCACTAACCGTCCCCACTCCCCGCCCCCACTCACCGTACCCACTCACCATCCCCACTCACCGTCCCCACTCCCCGTCCCCACTCCCCGACCCCACTAACCGTCCCCTCTCCCCGTCCCCTCTCCCCGTCCCCTCTCCCCGTCCCCTCTCCCCGTCCCCTCTCCCCGTCCCCTCTCCCTCCCCACTCACCCTCCCCACTCACCCTCCCCACTCACCCTCCCCACTCACCCTCCCCACTAACCGTCCCCTCTCCCCGTCCCCTCTCCCCGTCCCCTCTCCCCGTCCCCTCTCCCCGTCCCCACTCACCGTCCCCACTCTCCGTGCGCACTCTCCGTGCGCACTCCCCGTCCCCACTCCCCGTCCCCACGCCCCGTCCCCACGCCCCGTCCCCAAACCCCTTCCCCACGCCCCGTCCCCACTCTCCGTCCCAACTCCCCTACCCACTAACCGTCCCCACTCCCCGCCCCCACTCCCCGCCCCCACTAACCGTCCCAACTCCCCGCCCCCTCTAACCGCCCCCTCTCCCCGTCTCCATTCCCCATCTCCATTCCCCGTCCCCACTCCCCGTCCCCACGCCCCGTCCCCACGCCCGACCTCACTCGCCGTCCCCAGTCTCCGTCCCCACTCCCCGTCCCCACCCACCGTCCCCACCCACCGTCCCCACTCCCCGCCCCCACTCCCCGCCCCCACTCTTCGCCCCCACTAACCGTCCCCACTCCCCGTCCCCACTCCCCGTCCCCACTAACAGTCCCCACTCCCCGTCCCCACTCCCCGTCCCCACTCACCGTCCCCACTCACCTTCCCCACTCACCTTCCCCACTCACCCTCCCCACTCACCCTCCCCACTCACCCTCCCCACTCACCCTCCCCACTCACCCTCCTCACACACCCTCCCCACTCCCCACTCCCCGTCCCCACTCCCCGTCCCCACTCCCCGTCCCCACTCCCCGCCCCCACTCCCCGACCCCACTCCCCGACCCCACTCCCCGTCCCCACACCCCGTCCCCACTCCCCGTCCCCACTCCCCGTCCCCACTCCCCATCCCCACTCAACCTCCCCACTCACCCTCCCCACTCCCCACTCCCCGTCCCCACTCCCCGTCCGCACTCCCCGTCCGCACTCCCCGTCCCCACTCAGACTCCCCACTCAGACTCCCCACTCAGACTCCCCACTCAGACTCCCCACTCAGACTCCCCACTAACCACTCCCCGCCCCCACTCCCCATCCCCACTCACCCTCCCCACTCACCCTCCCCACTCCCCACTCCCCGTCCCCACTCCCCGTCCGCACTCCCCATCCGCACTCCCCGTCCCCACTCCCCGTCCCCACTCCCCGTCCCCACTCAGACTCCCCACTCAGACTCCCCACTCAGACTCCCCACTAACCACTCCCCGCCCCCACTCCCCGTCCCCACCCCCCGTCCCCACTCCCCGCCCCCACTCCCCGCCCCCACTCCCCGCCCCCACTCCCCGTCCCCACTCAGACTCCCCACTCAGTCTCCCCACTCCCCACTCCCCGCCCCCACTCCCCGTCCCCACCCCCCCGTCCCCAGTCCCCGTCCCCAGTCCCCGCCCCCACTCCCCGTCCCCACCCCCCCGTCCCCACGCCCCGTCCCCACGCCCCGTCCCCACGCCCCGTCCCCACCCACCGTCCCCACGCCCCGTCCCCACGCCCCGTCCCCACTCTCCGTCCCCACTCTCCGTCCCCACTCTCCGTCCCCACTCCCCGTCCCAACTCCACTACCCACTAACCGTCCCCACTAACCGTCCCCACTCACCTTCCCCACTCACCTTCCCCACTCACCTTCCCCACTCACCGTCCCCACTCACCGTCCCCACTCCCCATCCCCACTCCCCGACCCCACTAACCGTCCCCTCTCCCCGTCCCCTCTCCCCGTCCCCTCTCCCCGTCCACTCTCCCCGTGCCCACTCACCGTCCCCACTCACCGTCCCCACTCACCGTCCCCACTCACCGTCCCCAATCACCGTCCCCACTCACCGTCCCCACTCACCGTCCCCACTCTCCGTGCGCACTCTCCGTGCGCACTCTCCGTGCGCACTCCCCGTCCCCACCCACCGTCCCCACTCCCCGCCCCCACTCCCCGCCCCCATTTTTCGCCCCCACTTTTCGCCCCCACTAACCGTCCCCACTCACCGTCCCCACTCACCGTCCCCACTCACCGTCCCCACTCACCGTCCCCACTCACCTTCCCCACTCACCCTCCCCACTCACCCTCCCCACTCACCCTCCCCACTCACCCTCCCCACTCACCCTCCCCACTCACCCTCCCCACTCCCCACTCCCCGTCCCCACTCCCCGTCCCCACTCCCCGTCCCCACTCCCCTTCCCCACTCCCCGTCCCCACTCCCCGTCCCCACTCAGACTAACCACTCAGACTCCCCACTCCCCGTCCCCTCTCCCCGTCCCCACTCAACGTCCCCACTCACCGTCCCCACTCAGACTCCCCACTCAGACTCCCCACTCTCCGTCCCCACTGAGACTCCCCACTCCACGTCCCCACTCCCCGTCCCCACTCCCCGTCCCCACGCCCCGTCCCCACGCCCCGTCCCCACGCCTCGTCCCCACGCCCTGTCCCCAAGCCCCGTCCCCACTCCCCGTCCCCACTCCCCGTCCCCACTCCCCGTCCCCACTCCCCACCCCCACTCCCCGACCCCACTCCCCGTCCCCACACCCCGTCCCCACTCCCCGTCCCCACTCCCCGTCCCCACTCCCCGTCCCCACTCACCCTCCCCACTCACCCTCCCCACTCCCCGTCCCCACTCCCCGTCCGCACTCCCCGTCCGCACTCCCCGTCCCCACTCCCCGCCCCCACTCCCCGCCCCCACTCCCCGCCCCCACTCCCCGTCCCCACTCCCCGTCCCCACTCCCCGTCCCCAATCCCCGTCCCCACTCCCCGTCCCCACTCAGACTCCCCACTAACCACTCCCCGCCCCCACTCCCCGCCCCCACTCCCCGTCCCCACTCCCCGTCCCCACCCCCCGTCCCCACTCCCCGCCCCCACTCCTCGCCCCCACTCCCCGCCCCCACTCCCCGTCCCCACCCACCGTCCCCACCCCCCCGTCCCCAGTCCCCGCCCCCACTCCCGCCCCCACCCCCCGTCCCCACGCCCCATCCCCACGCCCCGCCCCCACCCACCGTCCCCACCCACCGTCCCCACACCCCGTCCCCACGCCCCGTCCCCACGCCCCGTCCCCACGCCCCGTCCCCACGCCCCGTCCCCACTCTCCGTCCCCACTCTCCGTCCCCACTCCCCGTCCCAACTCCCCTACCCACTAACCGTCCCCACTAACCGTATCCACTCACCTTCCCCACTCACCTTCCCCACTCACCTTCCAAACTCACCGTCCCCACTCACCGTCCCCACTCACCGTCCCCACTCACCGTCCCCACTCCCCGACCCCACTAACCATCTCCTCTCCCCGTCCCCTCTCCCCGTCCCCTCTCCCCGTGCCCACTCACCGTCCCCACTCAACGTCCCCACTCTCCGTGCGCACTCTCCGTGCGCACTCTCCGTGCGCACTCTCCGTGCGCACTCTCCGTGCGCACTCCCCGTGCCCACGCCCCGTGCCCATGCCCCGTCCCCACGCCCCATCCCCAAACCCCTTCCCCAAACCCCTTCCCCAAACCCCTTCCCCACTCCCCGTCCCCACTCCCTGTCCCAACTCCCCTACCCACTAACCGTCCCCACTCCCCGTCCCCACTTCCTGTCCCCACTCCCCGTCCCCACGCCCCGTCCCCACGCCCCGTCCCCACGCCCCGTCCCCAAACCCCTTCCCCACGCCCCGTCCCCACTCCCCGTCCCCACTCCCCGTCCCAACTCCCCTACCCACTAACCGTCCCCACTCCCCGCCCCCACTCCCCGCCCCCACTAACCGTCCCAACTCCCCGCCCCCTCTAACCGCCCCCTCTCCCCGTCTCCACTCCCTGTCCCCACGCCCCATCCCCACGCCCGACCTCACTCGCCGTCCCAGTCTCCGTCCGCACTCCCAGTCCCCACTCCCCGTCCCCACCCACCGTCCCCACCCACCATCCCCACTCCCCGCCCCCACTCCCCGCCCCCACTTTTCGTCCCCACTCACCGTCCCCACTCACCGTCCCCACTCACCGTCCCCACTCACCGTCCCCACTAACCATCCCCTCTCCCCGTGCCCACTCACCGTCCCCACTGCCCGTCCCCACTCCCCGTCCCCTCTCACCGTCCCCACTCCCCGTCCCCACTCCCCGTCCCCACTCCCCGTCCCCACTCACCGTCCCCACTCTCCGTCCCCACTCTCCGTCCCCTCTCCCCGTCCCCACTCCCCGTCCCCACTCACTGTAGCCACTCCCCGTCCCCACTCCCCGTCCCCAATCCCCGTCCCCACTCCCCGTCCCCACTCCCCGTCCCCACTCCCCGTCCCCACTCCCCGTCCCCACTTACTGTAGCCACTCCCCGTCCCCACTCAATGTAGCCACTCCCCGTCCCCACTCCTCGTCCCCTCTCACCGTCGCATCTCTCCGTCACCACTCCCCGTCCCCACTCCCCGTCCCCACTCCCCGTCCCCACTCCCCGTCCCCACTCCCCGTCCCCACTCACCCTCCCCACTCACCCTCCCCACTCCCCGTCCCCACTCCCCGTCCGCACTCCCCGTCCACACTCCCCGTCCCCACTCCCCGCCCCCACTCCCCGCCCCCACTCCCCGCCCCCACTCCCCGTCCCCACTCCCCGTCCCCACTCCCCGTCCCCAATCCCCGTCCCCACTCCCCGTCCCCACTCAGACTCCCCACTAACCACTCCCCGCCCCCACTCCCCGCCCCCACTCCCCGTCCCCACTCCCCGTCCCCACCCCCCGTCCCCACTCCCCGCCCCCACTCCTCGCCCCCACTCCCCGCCCCCACTCCCCGCCCCCACTCCCCGTCCCCACCCACCGTCCCCACCCCCCCGTCCCCAGTCCCCGCCCCCACTCCCGCCCCCACCCCCCGTCCCCACGCCCCATCCCCACGCCCCGCCCCCACCCACCGTCCCCACCCACCGTCCCCACACCCCGTCCCCACGCCCCGTCCCCACGCCCCGTCCCCACGCCCCGTCCCCACGCCCCGTCCCCACTCTCCGTCCCCACTCTCCGTCCCCACTCCCCGTCCCAACTCCCCTACCCACTAACCGTCCCCACTAACCGTATCCACTCACCTTCCCCACTCACCTTCCCCACTCACCTTCCCCACTCACCTTCCAAACTCACCGTCCCCACTCACCGTCCCCACTCACCGTCCCCACTCACCGTCCCCACTCCCCGACCCCACTAACCATCTCCTCTCCCCGTCCCCTCTCCCCGTCCCCTCTCCCCGTGCCCACTCACCGTCCCCACTCAACGTCCCCACTCTCCGTGCGCACTCTCCGTGCGCACTCTCCGTGCGCACTCTCCGTGCGCACTCTCCGTGCGCACTCCCCGTGCCCACGCCCCGTGCCCATGCCCCGTCCCCACGCCCCATCCCCAAACCCCTTCCCCAAACCCCTTCCCCAAACCCCTTCCCCACTCCCCGTCCCCACTCCCTGTCCCAACTCCCCTACCCACTAACCGTCCCCACTCCCCGTCCCCACTTCCTGTCCCCACTCCCCGTCCCCACGCCCCGTCCCCACGCCCCGTCCCCACGCCCCGTCCCCAAACCCCTTCCCCACGCCCCGTCCCCACTCCCCGTCCCCACTCCCCGTCCCAACTCCCCTACCCACTAACCGTCCCCACTCCCCGCCCCCACTCCCCGCCCCCACTAACCGTCCCAACTCCCCGCCCCCTCTAACCGCCCCCTCTCCCCGTCTCCACTCCCTGTCCCCACGCCCCATCCCCACGCCCGACCTCACTCGCCGTCCCCAGTCTCCGTCCGCACTCCCAGTCCCCACTCCCCGTCCCCACCCACCGTCCCCACCCACCATCCCCACTCCCCGCCCCCACTCCCCGCCCCCACTTTTCGTCCCCACTCACCGTCCCCACTCACCGTCCCCACTCACCGTCCCCACTCACCGTCCCCACTAACCATCTCCTCTCCCCGTCCCCTCTCCCCGTGCCCACTCACCGTCCCCACTGCCCGTCCCCACTCCCCGTCCCCTCTCACCGTCCCCACTCCCCGTCCCCACTCCCCGTCCCCACTCCCCGTCCCCACTTACCGTCCCCACTCTCCGTCCCCACTCTCCGTCCCCTCTCCCCGTCCCCACTCCCCGTCCCCACTCACTGTAGCCACTCCCCGTCCCCACTCCCCGTCCCCAATCCCCGTCCCCACTCCCCGTCCCCACTCCCCGTCCCCACTCCCCGTCCCCACTCCCCGTCCCCACTCCCCGTCCCCACTTACTGTAGCCACTCCCCGTCCCCACTCAATGTAGCCACTCCCCGTCCCCA
Organism: Heterodontus francisci; assembly: GCF_036365525.1. Lineage (NCBI taxonomy): Eukaryota > Metazoa > Chordata > Chondrichthyes > Heterodontiformes > Heterodontidae > Heterodontus > Heterodontus francisci. Next base: position 17,124 of record NW_027140505.1, on the reverse strand, counting down.
CTCCTCGTCCCCTCTCACCGTCGCATCTCTCCGTCACCACTCCCCGTCCCCACTCCCCACTCCCCACTCCCCAGTCCCCACTCCCCGTCCCCATTCCACACTCCCCGTCCCTACTCCCCACTCCCCGTCCCCACTCCCCACTCCCCCTCCCCACTCCCCTTCCCCACTCAACGTCCCCTCTCCCCGTCCCCTCTCACCGTCCCCTCTCACCGTCCCCTCTCACCGTCCCCACTCCCCCTCCCCACTCCCCCTCCCCACTCCCCCTCCCCACTCCCCCTCCCCACTCCCCACTCCCCCTCCCCACTCCCCGTCCCCACTCAACGTCCCCACTCCCCGTCCCCACTCCCCGTCCCCACTCCCCGTCCCCACTCAACGCCCCACTCAACGTCCCCACTCAACGACCCCTCTCCCCGTCCCCTCTCCCCGTCCCCTCTCCCCGTCCCCACTCCCCGTCGCCACTCCCCGTCGCCACTCCCCGTCGCCACTCCCCGTCGCCACTCCCCGTCGCCACTCCCCGTTCCCACTCCCCGTCCCCACTTCCCGTCCCCACTCACCGTCCCCACTCACCGTCCCCACTCACCGTCCCCACTCACCGTCCCAACTCACCGTCCCAACTCTCCGTCCCCACTCCCCGTCCCCACTCCCCGTCCCCACTCCCCATCCCCACTCAATGTAGCCACTCCCCGTCCCCACTCCCCGTCCCCACTCCCCGTCCCCACTCCCCGCCCCCACTCCCCGACCCCACTCCCCGTCCCCACACCCCGTCCCCACTCCCCGTCCCCACTCCCCGTCCCCACTCCCCATCCCCACTCACCCTCCCCACTCACCCTCCCCACTCACCCTCCCCACTCCCCACTCCCCATCGCCACTCCCCGTCCCCACTCCCCGTCCCCACTCCCCGTCCGCACTCCCCGTCCGCACTCCCCGTCCCCAATCCCCATCCCCACTCCCCGTCCCCACTCCCCGTCCCCACTCAGACTCCCCACTCAGACTCCCCACTCAGGCTCCCCACTCAGACTCCCCACACAGACTCCCCACTAACCACTCCCCGCCCCCACTCCCCGTCCCCACTCCCCGTCCCCACCCCCCGTCCCCACCCCCCTTCCCCACCCCCCTTCCCCACTCCCCGCCCCCACTCCCCGCCCCCACTCCCCGCCCCCACTCCCCGTCCCCACTCACCGTCCCCACTCCCCGTCCCCACTCCCCCTCCCCACTCCCCGTCCCCACTCAGTCTCCCCACTCAGTCTCCCCACTCCCCACTTCCCGCCCCCACTCCCCGTCCCCACCTCCCGTCCCCACCCCCCGTCCCCACCCCCCGTCCCCACCCCCCGTCCCCAGTCCCCGCCCCCACTCCCCGTCCCCACCCCCCGTCCCCACGCCCCGTCCCCACGCCCCGTCCCCACGCCCCGTCCCCACTCTCCGTCCCCACTCTCCGTCCCCACTCTCCGACCCCACTCCCCGTCCCCACACCCCGTCCCCACTCCCCGTCCCCACTCCCCGTCCCCACTCCCCGTCCCCACTCCCCATCCCCACTCACCCTCCCCACTCACCCTCCCCACTCACCCTCCCCACTCCCCACTCCCCGTCGCCACTCCCCGTCCCCACTCCCCGTCCCCACTCCCCGTCCGCACTCCCCGTCCGCACTCCCCGTCCCCACTCCCCGTCCCCACTCCCCGTCCCCACTCCCCATCCCCACTCAATGTAGCCACTCCCCGTCCCCACTCCCCGTCCCCACTCCCCGTCCCCACTCCCCGCCCCCACTCCCCGACCCCACTCCCCGTCCCCACACCCCGTCCCCACTCCCCGTCCCCACTCCCCGTCCCCACTCCCCATCCCCACTCACCCTCCCCACTCACCCTCCCCACTCACCCTCCCCACTCCCCACTCCCCGTCGCCACTCCCCGTCCCCACTCCCCGTCCCCACTCCCCGTCCGCACTCCCCGTCCGCACTCCCCGTCCCCACTCCCCGTCCCCACTCCCCGTCCCCACTCCCCGTCCCCACTCAGACTCCCCACTCAGACTCCCCACTCAGGCTCCCCACTCAGACTCCCCACACAGACTCCCCACTAACCACTCCCCGCCCCCACTCCCCGTCCCCACTCCCCGTCCCCACCCCCCGTCCCCACCCCCCTTCCCCACCCCCCTTCCCCACTCCCGCCCCCACTCCCCGCCCCCACTCCCCGCCCCCACTCCCCGCCCCCACTCCCCGCCCCCACTCCCCGTCCCCACTCACCGTCCCCACTCACCGTCCCCACTCCCCCTCCCCACTCCCCGTCCCCACTCAGTCTCCCCACTCAGTCTCCCCACTCAGTCTCCCCACTCCCCACTTCCCGCCCCCACTCCCCGTCCCCACCTCCCGTCCCCACCCCCCGTCCCCACCCCCCGTCCCCACCCCCCGTCCCCAGTCCCCGCCCCCACTCCCCGTCCCCACCCCCCGTCCCCACGCCCCGTCCCCACGCCCCGTCCCCACGCCCCGTCCCCACTCTCCGTCCCCACTCTCCGTCCCCACTCTCCGTCCCAACTCCCCGTCCCCACTCCCCGTCCCCACTCCCCGTCCCAACTCCCCTACCCACTCCCCGCCCCCACTCCCCGCCCCCACTAACCGTCCCAACTCCCCGCCCCCTCTAACCGCCCCCTCACCCCGTCTCCACTCCCCGTCCCCACGCCCCGTCCCCACGCCCGACCTCACTCGCCGTCCCCACTCTCCGTCCCCACTCCCCGTCCCCACCCACCGTCCCCACCCACCGTCCCCACTCCTCGCCCCCACTCCCCGCCCCCACTCCCCGCCCCCATTCACCGTCCCCACTCACCTTCCCCACTCACCTTCCCCACTCACCTTCCCCACTCACCTTCCCCACTCACCGTCCCCACTCCCTGACCCCACTAACCGTCCCTCTCCCCGTCCCCACTCACCGTGCCCACTCACCGTCCCCACTCACCGTCCCCACTCACCGTCCCCACTCTCCGTGCGCACTCTCCGTGCGCACTCTCCGTGCGCACTCTCCGTGCGCTCTCCCCGTCCCCACGCCCCGTCCCCACGCCCCGTGCCCAAACCCCTTCCCCACTCCCCGTCCCCACTCCCCGTCCCAACTCCCCTACCCACTAACCGTCCCCTCTCCCCGTCCCCACTCCCCGTCCCCACTCCCCGTCCCCACGCCCCGTCCTCACGCCCCGTCCCCAAACCCCTTCCCCACGCCCCGTCCCCACTCCCCGTCCCAACTCCCCTACCCACTAACCGTCCCCACTCCTGGCCCCCACTCCCCGCCCCCACTAACCGTCCCAACTCCCCGCCCCCTCTAACCGCCCCCTCTCCCCGTCTCCACGCCCCGTCCCCACGCCCGACCTCACTCGCTGTCCCCAGTCTCCGTCCCCACTCCCAGTCCCCACTCCCCGTCCCCACCCACCGTCCCCACTCCCCGCCCCCACTCCCCGCCCCCACTCCCCGCCCCCACACCCCGCCCCCACTCCCCGCCCCCACTCCCCGTCCCCACTCACCGTCCCCACTCACCGTCCCCACTCACCGTCCCCACTCACCGTCCCCTCTCCCCGTCCCCTCTCCCCGTCCCCTCTCCCCGTCCCCACTCACCGTCCCCACTCACCGGCCCCACTCACCGTCCCCCCTCACCGTCCCCACTCACCGTCCCCACACCCCGTCCCCACTCCCCGTCCCCACTGCCCGTCCCCACTCCCCGTCCCCTCTCACCGTCCCCACTCCCCGTCCCCACTCCCCGTCCCCACTCTCCGTCCCCTCTCCCCGTCCCCACTCCCCGTCCCCACTCCCCGTCCCCACTCACTGTAGCCACTCCCCGTCCCCACTCCCCGTCCCCACTCCCCGTCCCCACTCCCTGTCCCCACTCCCCGTCCCCACTCCCCGTCCCCACTCCCCGTCCCCACTCACCGTCCCCACTCACCGTCCCCACTCACCGTCCCAACTCACCGTCCCAACTCTCCGTCCCCACTCCCCGTCCCCACTCCCCGTCCCCACTCCCCATCCCCACTCAATGTAGCCACTCCCCGTCCCCACTCCCCGTCCCCACTCCCCGTCCCCACTCCCCGCCCCCACTCCCCGACCCCACTCCCCGACCCCACTCCCCGTCCCCACACCCCGTCCCCACTCCCCGTCCCCACTCACCGTCCCCACTCCCCATCCCCACTCACCCTCCCCACTCACCCTCCCCACTCACCCTCCCCACTCCCCACTCCCCGTCGCCACTCCCCGTCCCCACTCCCCGTCCCCACTCCCCGTCCCCACTCCCCGTCCCCACTCCCCGTCCCCACTCCCCGTCCCCTCTCCCCGTCCCCACTCAGACTCCCCACTCAGACTCCCCACTCAGACTCCCCACTAACCACTCCCCGCCCCCACTCCCCGTCCCCACTCCCCGTCCCCACCCCCCGTCCCCACCCCCCTTCCCCACTTCCCGCCCCCACTCCCCGCCCCCACTCCCCGCCCCCACTCCCCGCCCCCACTCCCCGCCCCCACTCCCCGTCCCCACTCACCGTCCCCACTCCCCGTCCCCACTCCCCCTCCCCACTCCCCGTCCCCACTCAGTCTCCCCACTCAGTCTCCCCACTCCCCACTCCCCGCCCCCACTCCCCGTCCCCACCCCCCGTCCCCACCCCCCGTCCCCAGTCCCCGCCCCCACTCCCCGTCCCCACCCCCCGTCCCCACGCCCCGTCCCCACGCCCCGTCCCCACGCCCCGTCCCCACTCTCCGTCCCCACTCTCCGTCCCCACTCTCCGTCCCAACTCTCCGTCCCAACTCCCCGTCCCCACTCCCCGTCCCCACTCCCCGTCCCAACTCCCCTACCCACTCCCCGCCCCCACTCCCCGCCCCCACTAACCGTCCCAACTCCCCGCCCCCTCTAACCGCCCCCTCACCCCGTCTCCACTCCCCGTCCCCACGCCCCGTCCCCACGCCCGACCTCACTCGCCGTCCCCACTCTCCGTCCCCACTCCCCGTCCCCACCCACCGTCCCCACCCACCGTCCCCACTCCTCGCCCCCACTCCCCGCCCCCACTCCCCGCCCCCATTAACCGTCCCCACTCACCTTCCCCACTCACCTTCCCCACTCACCTTCCCCACTCACCTTCCCCACTCACCGTCCCCACTCCCTGACCCCACTAACCGTCCCTCTCCCCGTCCCCACTCACCGTGCCCACTCACCGTCCCCACTCACCGTCCCCACTCACCGTCCCCACTCTCCGTGCGCACTCTCCGTGCGCACTCTCCGTGCGCTCTCCCCGTCCCCACGCCCCGTCCCCACGCCCCGTGCCCAAACCCCTTCCCCACTCCCCGTCCCCACTCCCCGTCCCAACTCCCCTACCCACTAACCGTCCCCACTCCCCGTCCCCACTCCCCGTCCCCACTCCCCGTCCCCACGCCCCGTCCTCACGCCCCGTCCCCAAGCCCCTTCCCCACGCCCCGTCCCCACTCCCCGTCCCAACTCCCCTACCCACTAACCGTCCCCACTCCCGGCCCCCACTCCCCGCCCCCAGTAACCGTCCCAACTCCCCGCCCCCTCTAACCGCCCCCTCTCCCCGTCTCCACGCCCCGTCCCCACGCCCGACCTCACTCGCTGTCCCCAGTCTCCGTCCCCACTCCCAGTCCCCACTCCCCGTCCCCACCCACCGTCCCCACTCCCCGCCCCCACTCCCCGCCCCCACACCCCGCCCCCACTCCCCGCCCCCACTCCCCGTCCCCACTCACCGTCCCCACTCACCGTCCCCACTCACCGTCCCCACTCACCGTCCCCTCTCCCCGTCCCCTCTCCCCGTCCCCTCTCCCCGTCCCCACTCACCGTCCCCACTCACCGGCCCCACTCACCGTCCCCCCTCACCGTCCCCACTCACCGTCCCCACACCCCGTCCCCACTCCCCGTCCCCACTGCCCGTCCCCACTCCCCGTCCCCTCTCACCGTCCCCACTCCCCGTCCCCACTCCCCGTCCCCACTCCCCGTCCCCACTCTCCGTCCCCTCTCCCCGTCCCCACTCCCCGTCCCCACTCACTGTAGCCACTCCCCGTCCCCACTCCCCGTCCCCACTCCCCGTCCCCACTCCCCGTCCCCACTCCCCGTCCCCACTCCCCGTCCCCACTCTCCGTCCCCACTCCCCCGTCCCCACTCCCCGTCCCCACTCCCCGTCCCCATTCCCCGTCCCCACTCCCCGTCCCCACTCACTGTAGCCACTCCCCGTCCCCACTCAATGTAGCCACTCCCCGTCCCCACTCCTCGTCCCCTCTCACCGTCGCATCTCTCCGTCACCACTCCCCGTCCCCACTCCCCACTCCCCACTCCCCACTCCCCGTCCCCATTCCCCACTCCCCGTCCCCACTCCCCACTCCCCACTCCCCCTCCCCACTCCCCGTCCCCACTCAGTCTCCCCACTCAGTCTCCCCACACCCCACTCCCCGCCCCCACTCCCCGTCCCCACCTCCCGTCCCCACCCCCCGTCCCCACCCCCCGTCCCCAGTCCCCGCCCCCACTCCCCGTCCCCACCCCCCGTCCCCACGCCCCGTCCCCACGCCCCGTCCCCACGCCCCGTCCCCACGCCCCGTCCCCACTCTCCGTCCCCACTCTCCGTCCCCACTCTCCGTCCCAACTCCCCGTCCCCACTCCCCGTCCCCACTCCCCGTCCCAACTCCCCTACCCACTCCCCGCCCCCACTCCCCGCCCCCACTAACCGTCCCAACTCCCCGCCCCCTCTAACCGCCCCCTCACCCCGTCTCCACTCCCCGTCCCCACTGCCCGTCCCCACTCCCCGTCCCCTCTCACCGTCCCCACTCCCCGTCCCCACTCCCCGTCCCCACTCCCCGTCCCCACTCTCCGTCCCCTCTCCCCGTCCCCACTCCCCGTCCCCACTCACTGTAGCCACTCCCCGTCCCCACTCCCCGTCCCCACTCCCCGTCCCCACTCCCCGTCCCCACTCCCCGTCCCCACTCTCCGTCCCCACTCTCCGTCCCCACTCCCCCGTCCCCACTCCCCGTCCCCACTCCCCGTCCCCATTCCCCGTCCCCACTCCCCGTCCCCACTCACTGTAGCCACTCCCCGTCCCCACTCAATGTAGCCACTCCCCGTCCCCACTCCTCGTCCCCTCTCACCGTCGCATCTCTCCGTCACCACTCCCCGTCCCCACTCCCCACTCCCCACTCCCCACTCCCCACTCCCCACTCCCCGTCCCCATTCCCCACTCCCCTTCCCCACTCCCCACTCCCCACTCCCCCTCCCCACTCCCCGTCCCCACTCAGTCTCCCCACTCAGTCTCCCCACTCCCCACTCCCCGCCCCCACTCCCCGTCCCCACCTCCCGTCCCCACCCCCCGTCCCCACCCCCCGTCCCCAGTCCCCGCCCCCACTCCCCGTCCCCACCCCCCGTCCCCACGCCCGTCCCCACGCCCCGTCCCCACGCCCCGTCCCCACTCTCCGTCCCCACTCTCCGTCCCCACTCTCCGTCCCAACTCCCCGTCCCCACTCCCCGTCCCCACTCCCCGTCCCAACTCCCCTACCCACTCCCCGCACCCACTCCCCGCCCCCACTAACCGTCCCAACTCCCCGCCCCCTCTAACCGCCCCCTCACCCCGTCTCCACTCCCCGTCCCCACGCCCCGTCCCCACGCCCGACCTCACTCGCCGTCCCCACTCTCCGTCCCCACTCCCCGTCCCCACCCACCGTCCCCACTCCTCGCCCCCACTCCCCGCCCCCACTCCCCGCCCCCATTAACCATCCCCACTCACCTTCCCCACTCACCTTCCCCACTCACCTTCCCCACTCACCTTCCCCACTCACCGTCCCCACTCCCTGACCCCACTAATCGTCCCTCTCCCCGTCCCCACTCACCGTGCCCACTCACCGTCCCCACTCACCGTCCCCACTCACCGTCCCCACTCTCCGTGCGCACTCTCCGTGCGCACTCTCCGTGCGCTCTCCCCGTCCCCACGCCCCGTCCCCACGCCCCATGCCCAAACCCCTTCCCCACTCCCCGTCCCCACTCCCCGTCCCAACTCCCCTACCCACTAACCGTCCCCACTCCCCGTCCCCACTCCCCGTCCCCACTCCCCGTCCCCACGCCCCGTCCTCACGCCCCGTCCCCAAACCCCTTCCCCACGCCCCGTCCCCACTCCCCGTCCCAACTCCCCTACCCACTAACCGTCCCCACTCCCGGCCCCCACTCCCCGCCCCCACTAACCGTCCCAACTCCCCGCCCCCTCTAACCGCCCCCTCTCCCCGTCTCCACGCCCCGTCCCCACGCCCGACCTCACTCGCTGTCCCCAGTCTCCGTCCCCACTCCCAGTCCCCACTCCCCGTCCCCACCCACCGTCCCCACTCCCCGCCCCCACTCCCCGCCCCCACACCCCGCCCCCACTCCCCGCCCCCACTCCCCGTCCCCACTCACCGTCCCCACTCACCGTCCCCACTCACCGTCCCCACTCACCGTCCCCACTCACCGTCCCCTCTCCCCGTCCCCACTCACCGTCCCCACTCACCGGCCCCACTCACCGTCCCCCCTCACCGTCCCCACTCACCGTCCCCACACCCCGTCCCCACTCCCCGTCCCCACTGCCCGTCCCCACTCCCCGTCCCCTCTCACCGTCCCCACTCCCCGTCCCCACTAACCGTCCCAACTCCCCGCCCCCTCTAACCGCCCCCTCACCCCGTCTCCACTCCCCGTCCCCACGCCCCGTCCCCACGCCCGACCTCACTCGCCGTCCCCACTCTCCGTCCCCACTCCCCGTCCCCACCCACCGTCCCCACCCACCGTCCCCACTCCTCGCCCCCACTCCCCGCCCCCACTGCCCGTCCCCACTCCCCGTCCCCTCTCACCGTCCCCACTCCCCGTCCCCACTAACCGTCCCAACTCCCCGCCCCCTCTAACCGCCCCCTCACCCCGTCTCCACTCCCCGTCCCCACGCCCCGTCCCCACGCCCGACCTCACTCGCCGTCCCCACTCTCCGTCCCCACTCCCCGTCCCCACTCCCCGTCCCCACTCCCCGTCCCCACTCCCCGTCCCCACTCTCCGTCCCCACTCTCCGTCCCCACTCTCCGTCCCCACTCCCCCGTCCCCACTCCCCGTCCCCACTCCCCGTCCCCATTCCCCGTCCCCACTCCCCGTCCCCACTCACTGTAGCCACTCCCCGTCCCCACTCAATGTAGCCACTCCCCGTCCCCACTCCTCGTCCCCTCTCACCGTCGCATCTCTCCGTCACCACTCCCCGTCCCCACTCCCCACAACCCACTCCCCACTCCCCGTCCCCATTCCCCACTCCCCGTCCCCACTCCCCACTCCCCACTCCCCCTCCCCACTCCCCTTCCCCACTCAACGTCCCCTCTCCCCGTCCCCTCTCACCGTCCCCTCTCACCGTCCCCTCTCACCGTCCCCTCTCCCCCTCCCCTCTCCCCCTCCCCACTCCCCCTCCCCACTCCCCGTCCCCACTCCCCGTCCCCACTCCCCGTCCCCACTCAACGTCCCCACTCAACGTCCCCACTCAACGTCCCCTCTCCCCGTCGCCACTCCCCGTCCCCACTCCCCGTCCCCACTCCCCATCCCCACTCCCCGTCCCCACTCACCGTCCCCACTCACCGTCCCCACTCACCGTCCCAACTCTCCGTCCCAACTCCCCGACCCCACTCCCCGACCCCACTCCCCGTCCCCACTCCCCGTCCCCACTCCCCGTCCCCACTCCCCGTCCCCACTCCCCGTCCCCACTCAATGTAGCCACTCCCCGTCCCCACTCCTCGTCCCCACTCAATGTCGCAACTCACCGTCTCCAGTCTCCGTCCCCACTCTCCGTCCCCACCCCCCGTCCCCAGCCCCAGTCCCCACCCCCAGTCCCCACCCCACGCCCCCACCCCCCGTCCCCACTCCCCGTCCCCACTCCCCGTCCCCACTCCCCGTCCCCACGCCTCGTCCCCACGCCTCGTCCCCGCTCTCCGTCCCCAATCGCCGTCCCCACTCCCCGTCCCCACTCCCCGTCCCCTCTCCCCGTCCCCACTGACAGTCCCTACTCCCCGCACCCCACTCCCCGCCCCCACTAACTGTCCCAACTCCCCTACCCACTAACCATCCCGACTCCCCGCCCCCACTCCCCGCCCCCGCTAACCGTCCCAACTCCCCGCCCCCTCTAACCATCCCTGCTCCCCATCCCCATGCCCCGTCACCACGCCCGACCTCACTCGCTGTCCCCACTCACAGTCCCCGCTCCCCGTCCCCGCTCCCCGTCCCCGCTTCCCGTCCCCGCTCCCCGTCCCCACCCACCATCCCCACTCCTCGCCCCCAAACCCGCCCCCACTAACCGTCCCCACTCCCCGCCCCCATTAACCGTCTCCACTCCCCGTCCCCACACCCCATACCCACTCCCCGACCCCACTAACCGTCCCCACTCTCCGTCCCCACTCCCCGTCCCCTCTCCCCGTCCCCACTCCCCGTCCCCACTCCCCGTCCCCACTCCCCGTCCCCACTCACCGTCCCCACTCACCGTCCCCACTCACCGTCCCCACTCTCCGTCCCCACTCTCCGTCCCCACTCTCCGTCCCCACTCACCGTCCCCACTCACCGTCCCCACTCTCCGACCCCACTCTCCGACCCCACTCTCCGACCCCACTCTCCGACCCCACTCTCCGTCCCCTCTCCCCGTCCCCACTCACCGTCCCCACTCACCGTCCCCACTCACCGTCCCCACTCACCGTCCCCACTCACCGTCCCAACTCTCCGTCCCCACTCCCCGTCCCCACTCCCCATCCCCACTCAATGTAGCCACTCCCCGTCCCCACTCCCCGTCCCCACTCCCCGTCCCCACTCCCCGCCCCCACTCCCCGACCCCACTCCCCGTCCCCACACCCCGTCCCCACTCCCCGTCCCCACTCCCCATCCCCACTCCCCCTCCCCACTCCCCGTCCCCACTCAGTCTCCCCACTCAGTCTCCCCACTCCCCACTTCCCGCCCCCACTCCCCATCCCCACCTCCCGTCCCCACCCCCCGTCCCCACCCCCCGTCCCCAGTCCCCGCCCCCACTCCCCGTCCCCACCCCCCGTCCCCACGCCCCGTCCCCACGCCCCGTCCCCACGCCCCGTCCCCACTCTCCGTCCCCACTCTCCGTCCCCACTCTCCGTCCCAACGCCCCGTCCCCACTCCCCGTCCGCACTCCCCGTCCCAACTCCCCTACCCACTCCCCGCCCCCACTCCCCGCCCCCACTAACCGTCCCAACTCCCCGCCCCCTCTAACCGCCCCCTCACCCCGTCTCCACTCCCCGTCCCCACGCCCCGTCCCCACGCCCGACCTCACTCGCCGTCCCCACTCTCCGTCCCCACTCCCCGTCCCCACCCACCGTCCCCACCCACCGTCCCCACTCCTCGCCCCCACTCCCCGCCCCCACTCCCCGCCCCCATTAACCGTCCCCACTCACCTTCCCCACTCACCTTCCCCACTCACCTTCCCCACTCACCTTCCCCACTCACCGTCCCCACTCCCTGACCCCACTAACCGTCCCTCTCCCCGTCCCCACTCACCGTGCCCACTCACCGTCCCCACTCACCGTCCCCACTCACCGTCCCCACTCTCCGTGCGCACTCTCCGTGCGCACTCTCCGTGCGCACTCTCCGTGCGCTCTCCCCGTCCCCACGCCCCGTCCCCACGCCCCGTGCCCAAACCCCTTCCCCACTCCCCGTCCCCACTCCCCGTCCCAACTCCCCTACCCACTAACCGTCCCCACTCCCCGTCCCCACTCCCCGTCCCCACTCCCCGTCCCCACGCCCCGTCCTCACGCCCCGTCCCCAAACCCCTTCCCCACGCCCCGTCCCCACTCCCCGTCCCAACTCCCCTACCCACTAACCGTCCCCACTCCCGGCCCCCACTCCCCGCCCCCACTAACCGTCCCAACTCCCCGCCCCCTCTAACCGCCCCCTCTCCCCGTCTCCACGCCCCGTCCCCACGCCCGACCTCACTCGCTGTCCCCAGTCTCCGTCCCCACTCCCAGTCCCCACTCCCCGTCCCCACCCACCGTCCCCACTCCCCGCCCCCACTCCCCGCCCCCACTCCCCGCCCCCACACCCCGCCCCCACTCCCCGCCCCCACTCCCCGTCCCCACTCACCGTCCCCACTCACCGTCCCCACTCACCGTCCCCACTCACCGTCCCCTCTCCCCGTCCCCTCTCCCCGTCCCCACTCACCGGCCCCACTCACCGTCCCCCCTCACCGTCCCCACTCACCGTCCCCACACCCCGTCCCCACTCCCCGTCCCCACTGCCCGTCCCCACTCCCCGTCCCCACTCACTGTAGCCACTCCCCGTCCCCACTCCCCGTCCCCACTCCCCGTCCCCACTCCCTGTCCCCACTCCCCGTCCCCACTCCCCGTCCCCACTCCCCGTCCCCACTCACCGTCCCCACTCACCGTCCCCACTCACCGTCCCAACTCACCGTCCCAACTCTCCGTCCCCACTCCCCGTCCCCACTCCCCGTCCCCACTCCCCATCCCCACTCAATGTAGCCACTCCCCGTCCCCACTCCCCGTCTCCACTCCCCGTCCCCACTCCCCGCCCCCACTCCCCGACCCCACTCCCCGACCCCACTCCCCGTCCCCACACCCCGTCCCCACTCCCCGTCCCCACTCCCCGTCCCCACTCCCCATCCCCACTCACCCTCCCCACTCACCCTCCCCACTCACCCTCCCCACTCCCCACTCCCCGTCGCCACTCCCCGTCCCCACTCCCCGTCCCCACTCCCCGTCCGCACTCCCCGTCCCCACTCCCCGTCCCCACTCCCCGTCCCCACTCCCCGTCCCCTCTCCCCGTCCCCATTCAGACTCCCCACTCAGACTCCCCACTCAGACTCCCCACTCAGACTCCCCACTAACCACTCCCCGCCCCCACTCCCCGTCCCCACTCCCCGTCCCCACCCCCCGTCCCCACCCCCCTTCCCCACTTCCCGCCCCCACTCCCCGCCCCCACTCCCCGCCCCCACTCCCCGCCCCCACTCCCCGTCCCCACTCACCGTCCCCACTCCCCGTCCCCACTCCCCCTCCCCACTCCCCGTCCCCACTCAGTCTCCCCACTCAGTCTCCCCACTCCCCACTCCCCGCCCCCACTCCCCGTCCCCACCTCCCGTCCCCACCTCCCGTCCCCACCCCCCGTCCCCACCCCCCGTCCCCAGTCCCCGCCCCCACTCCCCGTCCCCACCCCCCGTCCCCACGCCCCGTCCCCACGCCCCGTCCCCACGCCCCGTCCCCACTCTCCGTCCCCACTCTCCGTCCCCACTCTCCGTCCCAACTCTCCGTCCCAACTCCCCGTCCCCACTCCCCGTCCCCACTCCCCGTCCCAACTCCCCTACCCACTCCCCGCCCCCACTCCCCGCCCCCACTAACCGTCCCAACTCCCCGCCCCCTCTAACCGCCCCCTCACCCCGTCTCCACTCCCCGTCCCCACGCCCCGTCCCCACGCCCGACCTCACTCGCCGTCCCCACTCTCCGTCCCCACTCCCCGTCCCCACCCACCGTCCCCACCCACCGTCCCCACTCCTCGCCCCCACTCCCCGCCCCCACTCCCCGCCCCCATTAACCGTCCCCACTCACCTTCCCCACTCACCTTCCTCACTCACCTTCCCCACTCACCTTCCCCACTCACCGTCCCCACTCCCTGACCCCACTAACCGTCCCTCTCCCCGTCCCCACTCACCGTGCCCACTCACCGTGCCCACTCACCGTCCCCACTCACCGTCCCCACTCACCGTCCCCACTCTCCGTGCGCACTCTCCGTGCGCACACTCCGTGCGCTCTCCCCGTCCCCACGCCCCGTCCCCACGCCCCGTGCCCAAACCCCTTCCCCACTCCCCGTCCCCACTCCCCGTCCCAACTCCCCTACCCACTAACCGTCCCCACTCCCCGTCCCCACTCCCCGTCCCCACTCCCCGTCCCCACGCCCCGTCCTCACGCCCCGTCCCCAAACCCCTTCCCCACGCCCCGTCCCCACTCCCCGTCCCAACTCCCCTACCCACTAACCGTCCCCACTCCCGGCCCCCACTCCCCGCCCCCACTAACCGTCCCAACTCCCCGCCCCCTCTAACCGCCCCCTCTCCCCGTCTCCACGCCCCGTCCCCACGCCCGACCTCACTCGCTGTCCCCAGTCTCCGTCCCCACTCCCAGTCCCCACTCCCCGTCCCCACCCACCGTCCCCACTCCCCGCCCCCACTCCCCGCCCCCACACCCCGCCCCCACTCCCCGCCCCCACTCCCCGTCCCCACTCACCGTCCCCACTCACCGTCCCCACTCACCGTCCCCACTCACCGTCCCCTCTCCCCGTCCCCTCTCCCCGTCCCCTCTCCCCGTCCCCACTCACCGTCCCCACTCACCGGCCCCACTCACCGTCCCCCCTCACCGTCCCCACTCACCGTCCCCACACCCCGTCCCCACTCCCCGTCCCCACTGCCCGTCCCCACTCCCCGTCCCCTCTCACCGTCCCCACTCCCCGTCCCCACTCCCCGTCCCCACTCCCCGTCCCCACTCTCCGTCCCCTCTCCCCGTCCCCACTCCCCGTCCCCACTCACTGTAGCCACTCCCCGTCCCCACTCCCCGTCCCCACTCCCCGTCCCCACTCCCCGTCCCCACTCCCCGTCCCCACTCCCCGTCCCCACTCTCCGTCCCCACTCTCCGTCCCCACTCCCCCGTCCCCACTCCCCGTCCCCACTCCCCGTCCCCATTCCCCGTCCCCACTCCCCGTCCCCACTCACTGTAGCCACTCCCCGTCCCCACTCAATGTAGCCACTCCCCGTCCCCACTCCTCGTCCCCTCTCACCGTCGCATCTCTCCGTCACCACTCCCCGTCCCCACTCCCCACTCCCCACTCCCCACTCCCCGTCCCCATTCCCCACTCCCCGTCCCCACTCCCCACTCCCCACTCCCCCTCCCCACTCCCCGTCCCCACTCAGTCTCCCCACTCAGTCTCCCCACACCCCACTCCCCGCCCCCACTCCCCGTCCCCACCTCCCGTCCCCACCCCCCGTCCCCACCCCCCGTCCCCAGTCCCCGCCCCCACTCCCCGTCCCCACCCCCCGTCCCCACGCCCCGTCCCCACGCCCCGTCCCCACGCCCCGTCCCCACGCCCCGTCCCCACTCTCCGTCCCCACTCTCCGTCCCCACTCTCCGTCCCAACTCCCCGTCCCCACTCCCCGTCCCCACTCCCCGTCCCAACTCCCCTACCCACTCCCCGCCCCCACTCCCCGCCCCCACTAACCGTCCCAACTCCCCGCCCCCTCTAACCGCCCCCTCACCCCGTCTCCACTCCCCGTCCCCACTGCCCGTCCCCACACCCCGTCCCCTCTCACCGTCCCCACTCCCCGTCCCCACTCCCCGTCCCCACTCCCCGTCCCCACTCTCCGTCCCCTCTCCCCGTCCCCACTCCCCGTCCCCACTCACTGTAGCCACTCCCCGTCCCCACTCCCCGTCCCCACTCCCCGTCCCCACTCCCCGTCCCCACTCCCCGTCCCCACTCCCCGTCCCCACTCTCCGTCCCCACTCTCCGTCCCCACTCCCCCGTCCCCACTCCCCGTCCCCACTCCCCGTCCCCATTCCCCGTCCCCACTCCCCGTCCCCACTCACTGTAGCCACTCCCCGTCCCCACTCAATGTAGCCACTCCCCGTCCCCACTCCTCGTCCCCTCTCACCGTCGCATCTCTCCGTCACCACTCCCCGTCCCCACTCCCCACTCCCCACTCCCCACTCCCCGTCCCCATTCCCCACTCCCCGTCCCCACTCCCCACTCCCCACTCCCCCTCCCCACTCCCCGTCCCCACTCAGTCTCCCCACTCAGTCTCCCCACTCCCCACTCCCCGCCCCCACTCCCCGTCCCCACCTCCCGTCCCCACCCCCCGTCCCCACCCCCCGTCCCCAGTCCCCGCCCCCACTCCCCGTCCCCACCCCCCGTCCCCACGCCCGTCCCCACGCCCCGTCCCCACGCCCCGTCCCCACTCTCCGTCCCCACTCTCCGTCCCCACTCTCCGTCCCAACTCCCCGTCCCCACTCCCCGTCCCCACTCCCCGTCCCAACTCCCCTACCCACTCCCCGCCCCCACTCCCCGCCCCCACTAACCGTCCCAACTCCCCGCCCCCTCTAACCGCCCCCTCACCCCGTCTCCACTCCCCGTCCCCACGCCCCGTCCCCACGCCCGACCTCACTCGCCGTCCCCACTCTCCGTCCCCACTCCCCGTCCCCACCCACCGTCCCCACTCCTCGCCCCCACTCCCCGCCCCCATTAACCATCCCCACTCACCTTCCCCACTCACCTTCCCCACTCACCTTCCCCACTCACCTTCCCCACTCACCGTCCCCACTCCCTGACCCCACTAACCGTCCCTCTCCCCGTCCCCACTCACCGTGCCCACTCACCGTCCCCACTCACCGTCCCCACTCACCGTCCCCACTCTCCGTGCGCACTCTCCGTGCGCACTCTCCGTGCGCTCTCCCCGTCCCCACGCCCCGTCCCCACGCCCCGTGCCCAAACCCCTTCCCCACTCCCCGTCCCCACTCCCCGTCCCAACTCCCCTACCCACTAACCGTCCCCACTCCCCGTCCCCACTCCCCGTCCCCACTCCCCGTCCCCACGCACCGTCCTCACGCCCCGTCCCCAAACCCCTTCCCCACGCCCCGTCCCCACTCCCCGTCCCAACTCCCCTACCCACTAACCGTCCCCACTCCCGGCCCCCACTCCCCGCCCCCACTAACCGTCCCAACTCCCCGCCCCCTCTAACCGCCCCCTCTCCCCGTCTCCACGCCCCGTCCCCACGCCCGACCTCACTCGCTGTCCCCAGTCTCCGTCCCCACTCCCAGTCCCCACTCCCCGTCCCCACCCACCGTCCCCACTCCCCGCCCCCACTCCCCGCCCCCACACCCCGCCCCCACTCCCCGCCCCCACTCCCCGTCCCCACTCACCGTCCCCACTCACCGTCCCCACTCACCGTCCCCACTCACCGTCCCCTCTCCCCGTCCCCTCTCCCCGTCCCCTCTCCCCGTCCCCTCTCCCCGTCCCCACTCACCGTCCCCACTCACCGGCCCCACTCACCGTCCCCCCTCACCGTCCCCACTCACCGTCCCCACACCCCGTCCCCACTCCCCGTCCCCACTCCCCGTCCCCACTGCCCGTCCCCACT
>NW_027140504.1:10000-26296 GCF_036365525.1 Heterodontus francisci | reverse complement strand
TCATCCACCTGTTTGGTCACCTTCTCGAAAAACTCAATAAGGTTTGTGAGGCACGACCTACCCGTCACAAAACCGTGCTGACTATCGCTAATGAACTTATTCTTTTCAAGATGATTATAAATCCTGTCTCTTATAACCTTTTCCAACATTTTACCCACAACCGAAGTAAGGCTCACAGGTCTATAATTACCAGGGCTGTCTCTACTCCCCTTCTTGAACAAGGGGACAACATTTGCTATCCTCCAGTCTTCCGGCACTATTCCTGTTGACAATGACGACATAAAGATCAAGGACAAAGGCTCTGCAATCTCCACCCTAGCTTCCCAGAGAATCCTAGGATAAATCCCATCTGGTCCAGGGGACTTATCTATTTTCACACTTTCCAAAATTGATAACACCTCCTCCTTGTGAACCTCAATCCCATCTAGCCTAGTAGCCTGAATCTCAGTATTCTCCTCGACAACATTTTCTTTCTCTACTGTAAATACTGACGCAAAATATTCATTTAACACTTCCCCTACCTCCTCTGATTCCACACACAACTTCCCACTACTATCCTTGATTGGCCCTAATCTAACTCTAGTCATTCTTTTATTCCTGATATACCTATAGAAAGCCTTAGGGTTTTCCCTGATCCTATCCGCCAATGACTTCTCGTGTCCTCTCCTTGCTCTTCTTAGCTCTCCCTTTAGTTCCTTCCTGGCTAGCTTGTAACTCTCAAGCGCCCTAACTGAGCCTTCACATCTCATCCTAACAAAAGCCTTCTTCTTCCTCTTGACAAGCGCTTCAACTTCTTTAGTAAACCACGGCTCCCTCACTCGACAACTTCCTCCCTGCCTGACATGTACATACTTATCAAGGACACACAGTAGCTGCTCCTTGAATAAGCTCCACATTTCGATTGTTCCCATCCCCTGCAGTTTCCTTCCCCATCCTAAATCTTGCCTAATCGCATCATAATTTCCTTTCCCCCAGCTATAATTTTTGCCCTGTGGTATATACCTGTCCCTGCCCATCGCTAAGGTAAACCTAACCGAATTGTGATCACTATCACCAAAGTGCTCACCTACATCTAAATCTAACACCTGGCCGGGTTCATTACCCAGTACCAAATCCAATGTGGCATCGCCCCTGGTTGGCCTGTCTACATACTGTGTCAGAAAACCCTCCTGCACACACTGGACAAAAACTGACCCATCTAAAGTACTCGAACTATAGTATTTCCAGTCGATATTTGGAAAGTTAAAGTCCCCCATAACAACTACCCTGTTACTCTCGCCCCTGTCGAGAATCATCTTCGCTATCCTTTCCTCTACATCTCTGGAACTATTTGGAGGTCTATAAAAGACTCCCAACAGGGTGACCTCACCTCTCCTGTTTCTAACCTCGGCCCATACTACCTCAGTAGACGAGTCCTCAGACGTCCTTTCTGTCGCTGTAATACTTTCCTTGATTAACAATGCCACACCCCCCCCTCTTTTACCATCTTCTCTGTTCTTACTGAAACATCTAAATCCCGGAACCTGCAATATCCATTCCTGGCCCTGCTCTACCCATGTCTCCGAAATGGCCACTACATCGAGATCCCAGGTACCAACCCATGCTGCAAGCTCACCCACCTTATTCCGGATGCTCCTGGCGTTGAAGTAGACACACTTTAAACCAGGTTCTTGCTTGCCAGTGCCCTCTTGCGTCCTTGTAACCTTATCCCTGACCTCACTACTCTCAACATCCTGTACACTGGCACTATATTTTAGGTTTCCATTCCCCTGCTGAATTAGTTTAAACCCCCCCGAAGAGCACTAGCAAATCTCCCCCCCAGGATATTGGTACCCCTCTGGTTCAGGTGAAGACCATCCTGTTTGTAGAGGTCCCACCTCCCCCAGAAAGAGCCCCAATTATCCAGGAAACCAAAACCCTCCCTCCTGCACCATCCCTGCAGCCACGTGTTCAACTCCTCTCTCTCCCTATTCCTTGCTTTGCTATCACGTGGCACGGGCAACAACCCAGAGATAACAACTCTGTTTGTTCTCGCTCTAAGCTTCCACCCTAGCTCCCTGAATTTCTGTCTTAAATCCCCATCTCTCTTCCTACCTATGTCGTTGGTGCCTATGTGGACCACGACTTGGGGCTGCTCCCCCTCCCCCTTAAGGATCCCAAAAACACGATCCGAGACATCACGAACCCTGGCACCTTGGAGGCAACATACCAACCGTGAGTCTCTCTCGTTCCCACAGAACCTCCTATCTGTTCCCCTAAATATGGAGTCCCCAATGACTAATGCTCTGCTCCTCTTCCCCCTTCCCTTCTGAGCAACAGGGACAGACTCTGTGCCAGAGACCTGTACCCCATTGCTTACCCCTGGTAAGTCGTCCCCCGCAACAGTATCCAAAACGGTATACCTGTTGTTGAGGGAAACGGCCTCTCTCTCGTGTTTATCTAGCTTCACTTCAACCACTTCCTATTCCACATTCTCACCAGAATCTGGGTAAAGAGGTTTTTCCTGACTTTTCTGTGGATTTATTAATGACTTTCTTATATTTATGGCCCCTAGTTCTGGTCTCACCCACAAGTGGGGAGTGTAAACACTGGATGCCCATAATTTGTGGCGTATAAACATTGTGCCTGTGATTCTCTCCCAGAGCTGTCTCCAGCCTGACTGTAAAGACAAGTTCAAGTTACACATTCCAGGGTGTCATGTTTTCTGTGGAGTGAACGCACAAGTCTTCAGGGAAGCAGAGTTAACATTTCAGGTCTGTTTTGCTTTTATTAAAGACCTCAGAGGTATCGTTGTATGAAGTTTGAACTTGTCGCACGTGCTCCAGATGAACCAGTGAAATAAACACCAACAATGCAGGACAGGCATAGAAACAGTAGGAGGCACTAGAGTCCCTTGAGCCATTTCAGTTATTCTATTAAATGAAGTAAATGATTTTTTTAACTGAAATAATTGTTAAAATGAGCACTTAAAAAGAAAATTAAATTACAAGCAATTTAACATTTATCCTCCTCGTTGTCCGTGCTGTGTTAAAGGACCGGCACGGAGAGCGAGAGCACAGCGACTGGCAAAGAGGATGCAGGAACGGCTGGAGACAGAGAGCACAGACAGACCAGGGGGAGGATAAAGGAGCAGCCGAAGAGTGAGAGCACAGCAACTGGCGTAGAGGATGAAGGAATGGCCGGAGAGCGAGAGCACAGACAGACTTGGGGGAGGATAAAGGAGCAGCCGGAGAGCGAGAGCACAGACAGACTGGGATGAGGATGACGGAGCGGCCGGAGAGCGAGAGCACAGCGAGTCTGGGAGGTGGGAGAACGGAGTGCCCAGAGATCAAGAGCATGAGCAGACCAGCATGAGGATAAAAGGAGCAACCAGACAGCGAGACCACAGACAGACCAGGAGGAGGATAAAGGAGTAACCGGAGAGCGAGAGCACAGTGAGACCAGAGTCGGGGGGAGAATAAAGGTGCAGCCGGAGAGTGAGAGCAAAGACAGACTTCTTTGGCCTCCTTATCTCGAGAGACAATGGGTAAGCGCCTGGAGGTGGTCAGTGGTTTGTGATGCAGCGTCTGGAGTGGCTATAAAGGCCAATTCTAGAGTGACAGACTCTTCCACAGGCACTGCAGATAAAATTGGTTGTCGGGGCTGTTACACAGTTGGCTCTCTCCTTGCGCTTCTGTCTTTTTTCCTGCCAACTGCTAAGTCTCTTCGACTCGCCACACTTTAGCCCCGCCTTTATGGCTGTCCGCCAGCTCTGGCGAATGCTGGCAACTGACTCCCACGACTTGTGATCAATGTCACAGGACTTCATGTCACATTTGCAGACGTCTTTAAAGCGGAGACATGGACGGCCGATGGGTCTGATACCAGTGGCGAGCTCGCTGTACAATGTGTCCTTGGGATCCTGCCATCTTCCATGCGGCTCACATGGCCAAGCCATCTCAAGCGCCGTTGGCTATGTAGGGTATACATGATGGTGATGTTGGCCGCCTCGAGGACTTCTGTGTTGGACTGTGTCCAACACAGACAGACTGGGGGAAGAATAAAGGAGCTCGGGGGAGGGTACAGAGTGGACTCACCACGTTTTAAATGTCATGCTAGGCCCCCACCTGCCAAGAACGAGGCATATCAATTTTGTCATGAACACTGATTTCTAACTGTTGGAGCGAAGAAATGACTTGTTAAACAGATCAGCCGTGGCTGGAAGGAAACATTTACATACTAACAGTCATCGAAGGTGAGGAAGCGCATTCCAGGGCCTGCTAAGGAGGATACAATCCACAAGGGCCAGGACTGGTTAGACCAGCTGGTTCCATGACTACCTGGCTGTTCCAGGGTTTTCTTTTGAACTGGCCACAGAGAGTTGGAAGTCAGAGTGACTGTTTGCTCCTGGACTGAGATCTCTCTCCCATCTGTTCTCATCTCTTTCTCACAAGCCTCTGAATTCACTGAAGAAACATGAACCCCAAGAGAGAAAGGTCTCCAACTGCGAACAAGGTTTAAGAAAAATACTGGGCCCCGATGAAAAGCAAGATCTACCTGCAATCAAGGACTCTACAGTGAGCTTGAAGAACTGTAACAACAACTCTTTAGATATTAGCTCAAACCTTTCCACTTTATTTCCTCCGTTCTGTTCTGTCTTTGTATGCATGTGTATATCGTGTATGCATGCTATTGTGGGACGTCGTGTATCTGTAGGCGTCAACCAAATTAGAGTTTAAATTTAATAAATTTCTACTTTTCTTCTTTAAACCTAAGAAAGATTGTTTGTGCTGGTTTATTTGCCTTATAATTGGAAAGCGGTGAACAAGGATTCACCAAGGGGAAGCTAGAAACATGGTGTGTTTAAAATTAAACCCTGTCAGAGTATGACCAAGTGAAGGTTGAGAGCGAACCCTAGACCTCTTTCTCGCCTGGTCGTAATATAAAAAAAAGTCAAAGTGTGACATTACAGGAGAGCAGTTAAGTGATTTTTTGGCGAGTATTTCTCTAAACTAGGACATTCTTTCAAATTAGGAGCCGGGAAATTAATAACCTCAATCAGGGTGAATATAACAGTGAGTGAATTAATTAATATTAGCACAAAGCAGGTCTAGAAGCATTAATTAAAATTAATAGTTTAAACAACGTACCAACTAGATTCTAAAACAGGGAATAGAGTTCTTTTAAGATCATGGATAAACAGCTGCGACCTGTTGCTCGCAATTCCTGCGCCATGTGGGAACTTCAGAACGCTTCATGTGTTTTGGGTGACCACTTGTGCAGGAAGTGTCTCTATTTGCTTCAGCTCGAGCTCAGGAGTTCCGAGCTTGAGAGGCAGCTGGAGTCACTGTGGAGCATCTGGGAAAATAAGATTTTCCTGGATCATACATTCCAGGAGGTGGGAGTTCAGGATAGTAGATGGGTGGCCAGCTGGATGAATAGAAAGAGGCAGAAGGTGCAGGAGTTTTCGGGGTGTGTGTCACTCTGGAGACTGCTGGGAGTGATGACACCCTGAAGAAGTGCAGTCTGGACCATGGCACCAATGGGCAATGGACTGTACAGAAGAGAACAGCAAAGTGCAGAAATGCTGTTGTTATAGGAGATTCCATAGTCGGGGGATAGACAGGTATTTCTGTAACCGTCATCATGAGTCCTGTATGGTGCGTTGTCTCCCTGGTGCCAGGGTAAAGGACATCATGGAGAGGGTGCAGAATATTCTGTATGGGGAAGGGAGTGAGCCAGAAGTTGTGGTACACATCGGTACCAATGACACAGCAAGGGCAGGTATTGAGATCCTATGGTCAGATTTTAAGGAGCTGGGGAGGAAGTTAATGAGTAGAACCTTGAAGGTAGCAATCTCTGGATTACTCCAAGTGCCATGCGCTAGTGAGAGTAGAAATATCAAGATAGGGAGGATCAATGTGTGACTTGAAACATAGTGCAGGAGGGAGGGCTTCAGATTCTTGGGGCATTGGGACCAGTTCTGGGGCAGGAGGCACCTCCTCAAAAGGGACCAGTTATACCTCAACAGGACTGGGACCAATGTCCTCATGGGGAGGTTTGCTAGTGTGGTTGGGGATGGTTTAAACTAAATTGGCAGGGGAGTGGGCACCAGAATATAGAAGTAGAAAAGAGGAATAAGGTGCATAATGTGAGAGTGTTGGATTGTACTCGAGCAGGGAGTAGTACTATATTAGATAGGAGCAGAGTAAGAAAGACTGACACAGGTTTATGATGTATATCTGTAAATGCACAAAGTGTGGTGAATAAGGTTGGTGAGCTACAAGCACAAATAGCTGTGTGGCAATATGATGTAATAGATTCATAGAGAAATACAGCACTGAAACAGGCCCTTTGGCCCACAGAGTCTGTGCCAACCATCAACCACTCATTTATACTAATCCTACATTAATCCCATATCCCTTCTCACATCCCCACAATTCCCCTACCACCTACCTACACTAGGGACAGTTTACAATGGCCAATTTACCTATCAATCTGAAAGTCTTTGGCTGTGAGAGGAAACCAGAGCACCCGGCAGAAAGCCACACAGTCCCAGGGAGAACTTGCAAACTCCACACAGGCAGAACTGAACCTAGGTTGCTGGAGCTGTGAGGCTGCGGTGGAAACATAGCTTAAAAATGGTGAACACTGGGCACTTAATATTCAAGGATTCAAAGTGTTCAGAAAAAATAGGAAAGGTAAAAGGGAGGTGGGATGGCAGTACCGATTAGAGAAGACATTGTTGTGTTGGAAAGAGCAAATGTCCTAGAGGGGGCAAAGACAGAATCCATTTGTTAGAGTTGAGAAGCAAAAAGGGGATGATCACACTACCGGGGGTATTCAATAAGCCTCCAAATAGTGAGAGAGAGATAGAGGAGCAAATCTGCAGGGAAATCACAGAGATGTGCAAGATCTATAGAGTGGTGATATTGGGGGACTTTAACATTATCCCAAGTGATATTTGGGTAATTCGAGTAAAAAGTAAGGAGGGGAGGAAGACTGAGGGGGAGGAATTTCTGGATTGTATTCAGGAGGAGTTCATCGATCAGTGTGTTCTCAGTCAAACTAGGAAGGAGGTATTGCTGGATCTGGTGCTGGGGAATGAGGTGGGACAAGTGGACCAAGTGTCTGTGGGGGAACACTTGGGTAAGAGTGACCATCGTATCATAAGGTTTAGACTCGTAATGGAGAAGAACACGGAACAATCTAAAGTAACATTTTTTAATTGGAAGAGGGCTAATTTCAGTGGGATGAGAGAGGATCTAGCCAGGACAAAATGGAACCAAAGACTGACAGGAAAAACTGTAAAAGGAGCAATGGGCAATCTTTAAGGAGGAGATGTTTCAGGAAAGGCTAGGTACATTCCAACAAGGGCGAAAGGTAGACGAACCAGAGCCAGGGCTCCTTGGATGGTGAGGGAGATAGAGAATGTGATGAAACATAAAAAGAGGGAGTATGATGCATGTCAGGAGAATTTTTCAAGTGTGAATCAGGTCAAATGCAATTAGTTGAGAGGGGAGTGAAGAGGAAAATAAAACTGGCAAAGAGAGAGTATGAGAATGGAATGGCAGCTAACATAAAGGGGAATTCTAAAATCTTCAAACAGCGTGTAAATAGTAAGCAGATAGTAAAAGGCAGGGTGGATCTACTGGGGACAAAGAGGGTGATATATGCTTAGAGGCATAGGACAAGGCTAATATACTTAATGAGTGCTTTGTATCGGTATTTACTAAGGAAGAGGATTCTGACAAAACATAACATAAGAAATAGGAGCAGGAGGAGGCCATTCAGCCCTTTGAGCCTGCTCTTCCATTCATCGAGATCATGGCTGATGTCAATAGAAGTGGGGATGGTAGAGGTAATGGATGGGGTGAAAATTGAAAGGCAGGATGTACTGGAAAGGCTGGCTATGCATACAATGGTTTAGTCACCTGGTCCAGATGGTTTGCATCCCAGGTTGTTGAACAAAGTGGGGGTGAAGATAATGGAAAGGCTTACCATAGAACCACAGAAAGGTCACGGCACAGGAAGAGGCCATTCAACCCATCGTGTCTGTGCCGGATGAAAAAGCTAGCCGCCCATTCTAATCCCACCTTCCAGCACCTGGTCCATATCCTTGCCGGTTACAGCACTTCAGGTGCAGGTCCAGGTACCTTTTAAATGAGTTGAGGGTTTCTGCCTCCACCACCGATCCAGGCAGCGAATTCCACAATCTTCCAGTCTTCCCTGGATACAGGGGAAGTGCCACAGGATTGGACAATGGGAAATGTGACACCCTTATTCAAGAAAGAGTCTAAGGACAGTCCTAGTAACTACAGGCCATTTAGTTTAACATCAGTGGTAGGTAAGGTTTTAGAAACAATAATCAGGGAAAAAATCAACAGGTGCTTGGAGAGATTTGAGTTAATTATGGAGAGCCAGCATGGATTTGGAAAAGGCAGACTATGCTTGATTAATCTAATAGACTTTTTTGATGAACTAACTGAGAAGGTTGATAAAGGAAATGCAATGGATGTTGTCTACTTAGATTTTAAGAAAGCATTTGATAAAGTACCACATAAATGGCTGGTTAACAAAATTGAGGCTCATGGAATAGGAGGGTCAGTGTCCAATTGGATAAAAAAAAAGACTTGAGGACAGAAAACAGCAAGACGTGATAAATGGTTATTTTTCAGTTTGGAGAATGGTAGACAGTAGTGTTCCCCAAGAACTGAATGAAAGGTCACTGACCTGAAATGTTAACTCTGCTTCTCTCTCCACAGATGCTGCCAGACCTGCTGAGTATTTCCAGCACTTTCTATATTTATTTTGCATTCTAATGTCCTGTGGGGAAGAATTATTTTACTCAAGTTGTGAATGTTGACATTTTTAATTGAAAAGTGCCTTGGTCCTGGATTGACCTGTTTATAACACTAGATTTTGAATAGATTAGATTAGAGTGCTGATTAACTCACGCTAAGAGCTGGTCATTCATGTAGCGAAGGGCCTCACTAATGTAAACCAGTCCATCATCCTCAATTCGGTTTGCGGCCAAATCCAGAATCTTCAGGGGAGTGTTGTGTTTCAGCAGCTCGGCCAAAGACTTTGCTCCATCAGAGGATATCTGGTTACTGTCATAACAAATTTAACAAATTAAATTATCTCTCTCTGCTACACATTGAAAACAATATACAGAATATTCTTTCATATTCAGCCCAAAATCTGCTGGGTAACACATGTCAATTGCCCATACTGAACCCCCATAGTGATATGTTTTAAGGAGTGCCCTAAAGGAGGAGCAAGCAGGAGAAGTGGAGAGGTTTAGGGAGGGAATTCCAGAGCTTAGGGCTCAGGCAGCTGAAGGCACGGCCGCCAATGGTGGAGCGATTAAAATAGAAGATATTTAAGAGGCCAGGACTGGAGCAGCACCGATATCTCAGAGGGTTGTGGAGCTGGATGAGGTGACAAGATAGGGAGGGGTGAGAGCATAGAGGGATTTGAACATAAGCATGAGATTTTCAAGGTATTGCCAGACTGGGAAGCAATGTTGGTCAGCGACAACAGGGAGTGATGGGCACTTGGTGAGAGTTAGGGTGCAGGCAGAAGGATTTTGGATGAGCTCAACTTTAGGAGGGTGAAAGGTGGGAGTCCAGCCAGGAGAGCATTGGAACACTCAAGTCTAGAGATAACAAAAGCATGGATGACAGTTTCAGCAGCAGATGAGCTGAGGTGGAAGAGAGACGGGGAAATGTTACAGAGGTGGAAGTAGGTCATCTTGGTGCTGCAAAGGACATAGGGTGAGAAGCTCAACTCAAGGACAGAATCCACTTGATTAGAAACAATAGAGGTACCATTACAATGCTGGGTGTATTCTATAGGCCACTGACTAGTGGAGGAAAAAATTTGTAGGAAAATTACAGGGAGGTGCAAAAAATGTAGAGTAGTTATAATGGGGGATAACTTTTTTTTATTCTTTCATGGGATGTAGGCATCATTGGCAAGGCCAGCATTTGTTGTCCATCCCTAATTGCCCTTGAGAAGATGGTGGTGAGCTGCCTACTTGAAGACCTGCAGTCCATCTGGTGTAGGTACACCCACAGTGCTGTTAAGGACGGAGCTCCAGGATCTTGACCCAGCGACAGTGAAGGAACAGCAATATAGTTCTAAGTCAGGATGGTGTGTGTGACTTGGAGGGAAACTTGCAGGTGGTGGTGTTCCCAGGCATCTGCTGCCCTTGTCCTTCTAGATGGTAGAAATCGCGGGTTTGGAAGGTGCTGTCGAAGGATCCTTGGTGAGTTACTGCAGTGCATCTTGTAGCTGCCACTGTGCATGAATGTTTAAGGTGGAGGATGGGGTGCCGATCAAGCGGGCTGCTTTGTCCTGGATGGTGTCGAGCTTCTTGAGTGTTGTTGGAGCTGCACCCATCCAGGCAAGTGGAGAGTATTCCATCACACTCCTGACTTGTGCCTTGTAGATGGTGGACAGGCTTTGGAGAGTCAGGAGGTGAGTTACTTGCCTCAGAATTCCCAGGCCACGATCTTGTGGAGGCGGTGGGGCTCCCTGCACCTCGCCTCAACCTTTCCGCAACTCCCCCGCCCCCGCGATCCTCCGTTGTTCCGGAGGTGAAGTTTCCACTGCTGGGACCTCTGTCCCTTTAAAGATGGGGATCTGGCCTCCAAGAGCTGCCAGCCAATCACAGGATTGGCAACTCAGCAGTATCGGCAGCACCACCGGGAGCGGAGGCCACTGTTGGTACTGCAGAGGCCTTAGACCTAGGCCCACACTGGAACCCTAGACCTCAGGGAAGAGAGGTGGGGTTGCCGGGGCCAGGCCGGAAGGTAAAGTCCTGCTCAGGTCTGCCAATGAGAGCCGACAGGGCCCCGTACAAGCCCAAGCCCGACCCGGCCTGAGTCCTTCCATTTTTTCCCACACCTGATCCAATCCGACCTGACAATCAGTTAATCTACCTTCCATTTTTCACTTTGTTCCTTACCTGCACAAACTTAAAATAACTGTAACAAAACCACCTTTAAAGTCCAGAAAGTAAATTAACATTAGAGTCACTTACCTGAGGTGATGACAGAGCATGTCCGATCCAGCCCG
This sequence comes from Heterodontus francisci, assembly GCF_036365525.1. Lineage (NCBI taxonomy): Eukaryota > Metazoa > Chordata > Chondrichthyes > Heterodontiformes > Heterodontidae > Heterodontus > Heterodontus francisci. Next base: position 15,232 of record NW_027140504.1, on the reverse strand, counting down.
ACCCGACCTGAGCCCAAATGCCGGATCCGGAAGTGCGACTGAACCCGATTCAAACCCAACACATGTCGTCGGGTCCCGTCAGGACGGGTCAGGTAGCAGGCCTTTACTGGAAGGTCCCAGTGAGGTGGGTGGGTGTGAAATCTAGGGGAAGGGTGGTCCATGGAGGTGGAGGATATGCGGCTGGGTTTCCAGGGGCCATAGATTTCCCACAGAGGAGGAACCCTCCCCAAGCCCAGCAGGAGTGCACATCATTTTACAAGGCACCCTCCCCGCGTGGTGGAGGAACCACCCCACCCTCACTGCTGTTACATCCTATTGGCAGGGGGGGGGGAGGGGGAGGAGGCATTTCAGGGCCTCAATTGTCATTTGCTGATCCTGCCCCCAGCAAAACCATTTGGCTACGGGGCAGTAACGGGCCCGCCACACACCGCCACCCATCGTCATTCTATGGAACTGGTCCCCCCCCACCACTTCCGACCCCACCTCAGGGCATATATAAAATCCAGCACCCAGTCTCTGACCTGTTCTTGTCGCCACAGTATTTATGTGGCTGGTCCAGTTCAGTTCCTGGTCAATGGTAACCCCCAAGATGTTGATCGTGGGGGATTCAGCGATCATAATGCCATTGAGTGTCAAGGGAAGATGGTGAGATTCTCCCTTGTTGGAGATGGTCATTGCCTGGCACTTGTGTGGATTTACGAAAGGGAAATCATGCTTGACAAATCTACTAGAATTCTTCGAGGATGTAACTAGTAGAGTTGATGAGGGGGAGCCAGTGGATGTGGTTTATTTGGACTTTCAGAAGGCTTTTGACAAAGTCCCACAGAAGAGATTAGCGTGTAAAATTAAACCACATGGGATTGGGGGTGGTGTATTGCGATGGATAGAAAATTGGTTGGCAGGCAGGAAACAAAGAGCAGGGATAAATGGGACTTTTTCCGAATGGCAGGCGGTGACCAGTGGGGTACCGCAGGGATCGGTGCTAGGACCCCAGCTATTCACAATATATATTAATGATTTAAATGAGGGAACTAAATGTAATGTCTCCAAATTTGCAAATGACACAAAACTGGGTGGGAGGGTGACTTGTGAAGAGGATGCAGAGAGGCTTCAGGGTGATTTGGACAAGTTGAGTGAGTGGGCTAATGCATGGCAGATGCAGTATAATGTGGATAAATGTGAGGTTATCCACTTTGGTAGCAAAAACAGTAAAGCAGATTATTATCTGAACGGCTATAAACTGAGAGAGGAGAATATGCAGCATGACCTGGGTGTTCTCGTACACCAGTCGCTGAAGGTAAGCATGCAGGTGCAACAGGCAGTAAAAAAGCAAATGGTGTGTTGGCCTTCACAGTGAGAGGATTCGAGTACAGGAGCAGAGATGTCTTGCTGCAATTATACAGGGCCTTGGTGAGGCCACACCTAGAATATTGTGTGCAGTTTTGGTCTCCTTATCTGAGGAATGATGTTTTTGCTATAGAGGGAGTGCAGCGAAGGTTCACCAGACTGATTCCTGGGATGGTGGGACTGACGTATGAGGGGAGATTGAGTCGGTTAGGATTATATTCGCTGGAGTTCAGAAGAGTGAGGGGGGATCTCATAGAAACCTATAAAATTCTAACAGCACTTGACAGGGTAGATGCAGGAAGGATGTTCCCAATGGTGGGGGAGTCCAGAACCAGGGGTCATAGTCTAAGGATACGGGGTAAACCATTCAGGACTGAGATGAGGAGAAATTTCTTCACAGAGAGAGTGGTGAACCTGTGGAATTCACTACCACAGAAAGCAGTTGAGGCCAAAACATTGTATGTTTTCAAGAAGGAGTTAGATATAGCTCTTGGGTCCAAAGGGATCAAAGGGTCTGGGGCGAAAGCGGGAACAGGTTACTGAGTTGGATGATCAGCCACTATCATAATGAATGGTGGAGCAGGCTCGAAGGGCCGAATGGCCTACTCCTGCTCCTATTTTCTATGTTTCTACATGTGGAGCGACTGTTACTTGCTACTTATCAGCCCAAGCCTGGGTATTGTCCAGGTCTTGCTGCATTTCTACACGGACTGCTTCAGTATCTGAAGAGTCGTGAATGTGCAATCATCAGCGAACATCCCCACTTCTGACCTTATGATGGAGGGAAGGCCCTTGATGAAGCAGCTGAAGATGGTTGGGCCTTGGACACTACCCTGAGGAACTCCTGCAGTGATGTCCTGGAGGTCAGATGATTGACCTCCAACTACCACAACCATCTTCCTTTGCGCTAGGTTTGACTCCAGCCAGCAGAGAGTTTTCCCCTTGATTCCCATTGACTTCAGTTTTGCTAGGGCTCCTTGATGCCATACTCGGTCAAATGCTGCCTTGATGTCAAGGGCAGTCACTCTCACCTCACCTCGAGTTCAGCTCTTTTATCCATGTTTGAACCAAGGCTGTAATGAATTCAGGAGCTGAGTGGCCCTGGCGAAACCCAAACTGAGCGTCACTGAGCAGGTTATTGCTGTGTAAGTGCCGCTTGATGGCACTGTTGATGACACCTTCCATCACTTTACTGATGATTGAGAGTATGCTTGGAAGCAAAGGGCAAGGCTAGAATACTTAATGAGTACTTTGTTTCAGTGTTTACTAAGGAAGAGAAAGCTGACAAAATCGGAGAGAGTAGAGGCAATGGATAGGATAAAAATTGAGATGAGGGGGAGGTACTAACAAGGCTGGCTATGCTTAGGTCACCTGGTCCGGATGGCTTACATCCCAGGTTGCTAAAGGAAGTGGGGTTGGAGATAGTGGAAGGATTTGGCATAATCTTCCAATCTTCCCTGGATACGGGTGGAGGTGCCAGAGGATTGGAGAGTGGCAAATGTGACATCCTTATTCAAGAAAGGGTGTAAGGACAGCCCTAGCAACTACAGGGCAGTTAGTTTAACATCAGTGGTAGGTAAGGTTTTAGAAACAATAATCAGAGAAAAAAAAATCAACACGCACTTGGAGAGGTTTGAGTTAATTAAGGATAGGTAGCATGGATTTGTAAAAGGCAGATGATGCTTGACTAATCTAATTGAATTTTTTGATAAAGTAACAGAGAAGGTTGATGAAGGGAATGCGGTGGGTGTTGTAAGTGTGTGTCGTGATAAATGGTTGTTATTCAGACTGAAGGATGGTAGATCCCAAGGTTCAGTGCTGGGACCATTGCTTTGTTTGCTATGTATAAATGACTTAGATCTTGGAATTCAAGGTACAAATTCAAAATTTGCCAGTGACACCAAAGGTCAAGGAGTGGGAAATGGTGAGGATGATACGAACCACCTGCAACAGGACATAGATAGGCTCACGGAGTGCGCTGACAAGTGACAGATGGAATTGAAAACAGAGAAGTGTGAGGTGATACATTTTGGCAGAAGGGATGGGATGAGGCAATATAGAGTTAATGGTACAGTTCTAAAGAGTGTGCAGGAACAGAGGGATCAGGGGGTGCATGTGCATTGATCTTTGAAAGTGGCAGGACATATTGAGAGAGTGGTTAGTAAAGCATACGGGATCTAGAAATAGAGGCATAGGGTACAAAGCAGGAACGTTATGCTGAACATTTATAAAGCTCTGGTTAGGCTCCAACTAGAGTATTGCATCCAGTTCTGGTCATCACACTTTAGGAAGGATGTGAGGGTCCTTGAGAGGGTACAGAGGAGATTTTAGCTACAAGGTTAGGTTGGAAAAGCTGAGGTTGTTCTCCTTTGAGCAAAAGAGATAGAGGGGAGATTTGACAGAGGTGTACAAGATGACGACAGGTGTAGATAAGTTAGACAAGGAAAAACTTCCCTTTAACTGATGGTACAAGGTCTAGGGACAGAGACTGAAAGTTTTGGGCAAGTGATGCAGGGAGTGGGGAATGTGAGGGAGAATTTTTTTGCACAGCGGGTGGTATTGACCTGGAACTCACTGCCCACAAGGGTGGTGACAGCGGAGAGGCTACAGGGATCGAGCAAGGGAGTGGGACTGACTGGATTGCTCCGCTGAGAGCCAGCACTGACTCAATGGGCCGAATGGCCTCCTTCTATGCCATAAATGACTCTAGGAGCACAGTGACCTGGGGGTATTTATGTACAAATCATTGTGGGCAGCAGGGCATTTTGATAAAGCAGTTAATAAGGCATATGGGATCCTAGGCTTTACAAATCGAGACATAGATTACGAAAACAAGAAGGTTACGGTGAACTTTCAGAAACTGGGTTTGGTCTCAACTGCAGTACTGTGTTTAATTCTGGGCAGCAAACTTTAGGGAGTTGTGAAGGCAGTAGAGAGGATGGAGTCAAGATTTACAAGAATGATTCCAGGGATGAAAGACTTCAGTTTCGAGGATAGATTAGAGAAGCTGGGGTTGTTCTCCTTAGAAAAAAGAAGGTTGAGAGGAGATTCGATAGAGGAGTTCAAAATTAGGAGGGGTCTGGAAAGAGAAATGAGGAAGAAACTGAAGGAAGACTCAAGAACCAGAGGTCACCAATTGAAGGTGAATGGCAAAAATATCAAAGGCGACATGAGAAAATTTTTTTGATACCTGGAATGTACAAACTGAGAGTGCAATGGAGGTTGATTCAATCATGCCTTTCAAAAAAGAACTGGATAATTATCTGAAAAGATTTACAGGGCTATGGGGAAAAAGCAGAGCAGTGGGACGAGCTGAGCTCCACTTGCAGAGATCCAGCATGGACACGATGGGCTGAATGGCCTTCTATGCTGTAACCATTCTCTGATTAGATGATTCATGGTCAACTAGATTCTCAACTTCATCATTCTGAAATGTCTTTGCTTCTGATTGGGCTGATTTTACAAGCCTTCTGTAGATGGGCTGGGAGGCGGGAGGGCTCATAAAGTGATGGCGGAAGGCATTGGCAGGGGAACTCATTGGGAGTGGCCGCCCACCGGGCAGCCAATTAAGCGGCCTATTATCGGCCACTCCCTGTCCCCGACTACAATTTACCAGTGTCAGGAGGGGATACTGGTGCATAGGGAGAGTGCCAGGTAAACCCTGGGAGCCTCCCAGTGGGTTCTGCTCATCGGCCCTCCTTTATTGTCACTCCATGGCCCATGGAGGGGCCTCTTAGTGGCAATGGCTGCCCCCAAGGTTACGGCCCCACCACTGGATTGCCAGGGCCTGCCTGCCTGACTGCACAGTTAAAAAAAACTTACCTTGCCTTCAAGGGTGCATCAGCATGGAGGTGTCCATTCTTTCTTTCTGCAGCAGCCACCTCT
>NW_027140504.1:0-5000 GCF_036365525.1 Heterodontus francisci | reverse complement strand
ATGGGTGACCACAAGGCAGTCCAAGAGAATCAAGCAGGTAATGCAGGATTCCCTGAGATGATCTTGCTCGCTAACTAGTTTTCCATTTTGGATACTGGTGAGGGCGATGATTCCTGAAAGAGTGCAGCCAGAGCCAAGTCTGTGGCACCACAGGTGGCTCAGCTGCACAGGAGGGGAGGAAGAAGAGTGCAAGGGCAATAGGGATATGGGATTTTTGGTTAGAGGAACAGACAGGTTTTTCTGCGACTGCAGGTGTGACACCAGGATGCCTTCCTGATGCTAGGATCAAGGATGTCACAGAGCGAATGCAGGACATTCTTCTGGGGGAGGGTGAACTGCCAGAGGTCATGGTCCACATTGGTACCAACGACATAGGTCCTGAAAGCAGAGTTTAAGGCATTAAGAAATACATTAAAAGCAGGATCTCAAAAGCAGTAATATCAGGATTACTCCCAGTGCATGTGCTAGTGAGCAGAGAAATAGGAGAATTAAGCAATTGAACATGGGGCTGAAGAATTGGTGCAGGAGGGAGGGCATCAGATTTCTGAGGCATTGAGACCTGTTCTGGGGTAGGTGGGAAATGTACAAGATGGACGGGTTGCACCTTAGCAGGACTGGGATGAAAACCCTCACAGGGAGATTTGCGAGTGCTGTTGGGGAGGGTTTAAACTAAATTGTCAGGGGAATGGGAACCTGAGCGGGAGCTCAGATTGGAGGGAAGCAAAACTGGTAACAGGTAGTAGAAAAGTAGTAAGTGAAATTGGAATGCAGACGAGACGAAGGCAAACATCAAATAAGATCGGAATGAGGAATAATGTTAAGACAAAGTTAAGGGCACAATATCTGAATGCACGCAGCATTCACAACAAGGTCAATGATTTGAAGGCACATGTAGAGGTGAATGGGTATGATTTAATTGCCATTACAGAGACATAGTTTACAGGGTGATCAGGACTGGGAACTGAATATTCAGGGATATTCATCATTTAGGAGGGATAGGCAGAGAGGAAAAGGAGGTGGGGTAGTGTTGTTAATAAGGGGCGAGATCAGTACATTAGTGAGACAGGATCTTTGATCAAAGGAGCAAGATGCAGCATCAGTTCGGGTGGAGCTAAGAAACAGCAAGGGGAAGCAAACATTGGTGGGAGTTGTTTATAGGCTACCAAACAGTAGTGGTAATGTTGGGCACGGTATAAATCAGGAAATTAGAGCTGCATGTAGCATGGAGAATACAGTAATAATGGGTGACTTAAATTTACATGTAGATTAGGTAAACCTAATGAGCACTAATGCTGTGGAGGATGAATTCCTGGAGCAGTACATTGAACAACCAACTAGGGATCTAGCTATTTTAGATTTAGTATTATGTAATGAGAAAGGTAATAACTTTGCTGTAAAGGAGCCATTAGGAAAAAGTGACCACAATATGAAGAATGTTACAATAAGTTTGAAAGAGATATAGTTCATTCTGAAACTAGGGTCTTAAATCTGATCAAAGGAAGCTATGAAGGTATGAGGGGCAAGTTGGCTATGGTGGATTGGGAAAATACTTTAATAGATTTGACAGTAGGCAGGCAATGGCTAGTATTTAAAGAAATATTACATGGTTTACAACAAATCAACATTTCTCTAAGACACAAAAACTCAACAGTAAAGGTGAATCAACAGTGGCTAACAAAAGAAGTTAAGGATTGCATTAGGTCAAAGGAAATGACTGAGATGATCGCCAGAAAAACTGGTAAGCCCGGGGATTGGGAGCAATTGAGAGCCCAATGGGAGGCAATCAAAGGGGAGATTCAAGGGATTCAGAGTAAACATGTTCCCATAAAGAAAAGGGGTGAAACGGCCAAATCTCGAGCCCCATGGATGTCAAGGAGCTTACAGGGTAAGATAAGGCAGAAAAGGAAAGCTTATGTCTGACACCGAGAACTCAATAATACAGAAAGCCGACAGGAGTATAGAAAGTGGAGGGGTGAAATCAAAAAGGAAATTAGGAAAGCAAAGAGAGGGCATGAAAGAATATTGGTAAGCAAAATCAAGGTGAACCTAAAGATGTTTTATCAATACATTAAGAGTAAGAGGATAACTTGGGAGAGAGTAAGGCCCATGGGACAAAATTCTGGAACTCCCTTCTTAACAGCACTGTGTTTGTAAATACCCCACATGGACTGCAGCGGTTCAAGAAGGCAGCTCACCACTTCTCAAGGGCAATTAGGGATGGGCAATAAATGCAGGCCCATAGTCCATGAACGAATAGAAACAAGACGACCAAAATGGTAACCTATGTGTAGGGGCGGAAGATGTTGGTATTGTTCTTAATGAATACTTTGCATCTGTCTTCACAAAAGAGAGGGACGATGCAGATATTGTAGTTAAGGAAGAGGGGTGTGAAGTATTGGGTATGGTAAACATAGGGAGAGAGGAAGTATTAATGGGATTAGCATCCTTGAAAGTTGATAAATCATCAGGGCCAGATGAAATGTACCCCAGGCTGTTAAAAGAAACAAGAGAGGAAATAGCGGAGGGTCTGACCATCATTTTCCAGTCCTCACTGGATACAGGTGTGGTGCCGGAGGATTGGAGAACTGCTAATGTTGTACCGCTGTTTACAAAGGGAGGGAAGGATAGACTGAATGATTACAGGCCAGTCAGTCTAACCTCAGTAGTGGGCAAATTATTGGAATCTGTTCTGAGAGACAGGATAAACAGGCACTTAGAAAGGCACAGGTTAATCAAGGATAGTCAGCATGGATTTGTTAAGTGAAGATCTTGTTTGACCAAATTGATCAAATTATTTGAAGAAGCAACAAGGAAGATAGATGAGGGTAGTGCAGTTGATGTAGTCTGTCTGCATGGATTTTAGCAAAGCTTTTAGCAAAGGTCCCACATGGCAGACTGCTTAAAATAAAATCCCATGGGATCCAGGGAAACGCAGAAAGGTGGATACAAAATTGGCTCAGTGGCAGGAAACAAAGGGTAATTCTTGATAAAAGCAAAATACTGCGGATGCTGGAAATCTGAAATAAAAACGAGAAATGCTGGAACCACTCAGCCGGCCTGGCAGCATCTGTGGAAAGAGAAGTAGAGTTAATGTTTCGGGTCAGTGACCCCTCTTCGGAACTGACAAATATTAGAAATGTCAAAGGTTATAAGCAAGTGCGGCGGGGTGGGGCAAGAGATAACAATTCTTGATGGGTGTTTTTGCAACTGGAGAGCTGTTTCCAGTGTCATTCCACAGGGCTCAGTACTGGGTCCCCTGCCTTTTGTTGTATATGTTAACGATATGGACGTAAATGCAGGAGGCATGATCAAGGAGTTTGCAGACGACACAAAGATTGGCCATGTGGTAGATAGCGAGGAGGATAGCTGTAGGCTGCAGGAAGATATTGATGGTTTGGTCAGATGGGCCGAAAAGTGGCAAATGGAATTCAACCTGGAGAAGTGTGAGGTGATGCATTTGGGGAGATCAAACAAGACAAAGGAATACACGATTAATGGGAAAATACTGAGAAGTGTAGAGGAAGTGAGGGACCTTGGAGTGAATGTCCACAGATTCCTGAAGGTAGCAGGACATTTCAATAAGGTGGTTAAGAAGGCATACAGAATCCTTTCCTTTATTAGCCGAGGTATAGAATATAAGAGCAGGGAGGTTATGCTGGAACTGTATAAATCATTGGTTAGGCCACAACTTGAGTACTGTGTGCAGTTCTGGTCACCTCATTATAGAAAGGATGTAATTGCACTAGAGAGGGTACAGAGGAGATTTACGAGGATGTTGCCAGGACTGGAAAAATGCAGCTATGAGGAAAGATTGAATAGGCTGGGGTTGTTCTCCTTGGAACAGAGAAGACTGGCGGGGGATCTGATTGAAATGTACAAAATTCTGGATAGAGTGGAGGTGAAGGGTCTATTCACCTGAGCAGAGAGGTCAGTGACGAGAGGGCATAGATTTAAAATGATTGGTAGAAAAATTAGAGGGGAGATGAGGAAACATTTTTTCACCCAGAGGGTGGTGATGGTCTGGAACTCACTGCCTGAAAGGATAGTTGAGGCAGAAACCCTCAACTCATTGAAAAGGAGTCTGGATATGCACCTCAAGTGCTGTAAGCTGCAGGGCCACAGACCAAATGCTGGAAGGTGGGATCAGAATGGGTGGATTGTTTTTCAGCCAGTGCAGGTACAATGGGCCAAGTAGCCTCTTTCTGTGCCTTAAACCTTCTCTGATTCTATGATTCTATGAACTGTCAGTCACCATAAACTGGAGCATTCTCCATGGCAATACCTCCACAAATCAGTTCTCTAGCCAACCAATCAGCACTCTCTTTTCATACAGGATAAAGTTGTTGTTTTCCCTTATATTGGTATTCTTGCTGATTGTCCTGATGAGTGCAAGACAAAAAGCTTCGAACACTTGTCTCTATTTTCAGCAATACTCAAGTTCTTTGCTACCAAATAACTATAAATATAAAATTCCATCACATTATGATCACTCTTCCGAGAGGCTCCTTTACTCCACGATGTTGAGTTTGAAAGTAATTTAGTTGAGTCTGAAACCAGGACCTTAAGTCTGAACAAAGCAAACCATGAAGATATGAGAGGTGAGTTGGCTGAGGTAGACTGAGAAACTAGATTAAAAGATATGATGGTAGGTAAGCAATGGTAAGCATTTAAAGAATTAATTCATAATTTGCAACAAATATAAATTCCCTTGAGGAATAAAAACCCAATGGGAAAAGTGGTCTAACCATGGATAACAAGACATGTTCTGTCACCCAGTGATCCCACACTGTACCTGGATGGTGTAAAGCACAGGTCGACCAACATCAATGGCTTTGAGAGTGTTGTTGTTGTTTAGAACTGTTGCGAAAGCAATCAGACTTTGAATTCCCTAAAAACACAGAAAGTAAAAATCATACACTCAACATCAAAAATAACAAAACTATCCTGTAGAAAATACAACTTAAAGCAAGAAGAGGAAGATGGACTTGAACCAGCTTTAA
>NW_027140503.1:0-37880 GCF_036365525.1 Heterodontus francisci | reverse complement strand
TTGAGATAGAGGGGGTGTGTGTGATAGAGGGTCTGTGTGAGATAAAGTGTGTGTGTGTGATAGAGGGGGTGTGTGAGATAGAGGGGTGTGTGAGATAGAGGGGGTGTGTGTGATAGAGGGGGTGTGTGTGATGGAGGGGGTGTGTGTGACAGAGGGGGGTGTGTGATAGATGGGGTGTGTGTGATGGGGGGGTGTGCGAGATAGAGGGGGTGTGTGAGATAGAGGGGGTGTGTGAGATAGAGGGGGGTGTGCGAGATAGAGGGGGTGTGTGTGATAGAGGGGGGGTGTGAGATAGAGGGGGTGTGTGTGATAGAGGGGGTGTGTGTGATAGAGGGGGTGTGTGTGATAGAGGGGGTGTGTGAGATAGAGGGGGTGTGTGTGATAGAGGGTGTGTGTGTGATAGAGGGGGTGTGTGAGATAGAGGGGGTGTGTGTGATAGAGGGGGTGTGTGAGATAGAGGGGGTGTGTGTGATAGAGGGGTGTGTGTGATAGAGGGGGTGTGTGTGATAGAGGGGGTGTGTGTGATAGAGGGGGTGTGTGAGATAGAGGGGGTGTGTGAGATAGAGGGGGTGTGTGTGATAGAGGGGGTGTGTGAGATAGAGGGTGTGTGTGAGATAGAGGTTGTGTGTGAGATAGAGGTGGTGTATGATAGAGGGTGTGTGTGATAGAGGGGGTGTGTGTGATAGAGGGGGTGTGTGTGATAGAGGGTGTGTGTGTGATAGAGGGGGTGTGTGAGATAGAGGGGTGTGTGTGATAGAGGGGTGTGTGTGATAGAGGGGGTGTGTGAGATAGAGGGGGTGTGTGATAGAGGGGGTGTGTGTGATAGAGGGGTGTGTGAGATAGAGGGTGTGTGTGTGATAGAGGGGGTGTGTGTGATAGAGGGGTTGTGTCTGATAGAGGGTGTGGGTGTGTGATAGAGGGGGGTGTGTGTGATAGAGGGTGTGTGTGTGTGATAGAGGGGGTGTGTGATATAGAGGGAATGTGTGATAGACGGTGTGTGTGTGTGATAGAGGGTGTGTGTGAGATAGAGGGGGTGTGTGAATAGAGGGGGTGTGTGAGATAGATGGGGTGTGTGATAGAGGGTGTGTGTGCGTGATAGAGGGTGTGTGTGAGATAGAGGGGGTGTGTGAATAGAGGGGGTGTGTGTGATAGAGGGGGTGTGTGTGATAGAGGTTGTGTGTGTGTGATAGAGGAGGTGTGTGAGATAGAGGGTTTGTGTGTGATAGAGGGGGTGTGTGTGATAGAGGGGGTGTGTGAGATAGAGGGGGTGTGTGATAGAGGGGTGTGTGTGATAGAGGGTGTGTGAGATAGAGGGTGTGTGTGTGATAGAGGGGGTGTGTGTGATAGAGTGTGTGTGTGAGATAGAGGGGGGTGTGTGATAGAGGGGGTGTGTGAGATAGAGGGTGTGAGTGAGATAGAGGGGGTGTGTGTGATAGAGGGGTGTGTGAGATAGAGGGTGTGTGTGTGATAGAGGGGGTGTGTGTGATAGAGGGTGTGTGTGAGATAGAGGGGGTGTGAGATAGAGGGGTGTGTGTGATAGAGGGGGTGTGTGTGATAGAGGGGTGTGTGAGATAGAGGGGTGTGTGAGATAGAGGTGTGTGAGATAGAGGGTGTGTGTGTGATAGAGGGGGTGTGTGATAGAGGGTGTGTGAGATAGAGGGGGTGTGTGTGATAGAGGGTGTGAGATGAGGGGTGTGTGATAGAGGGGTGTGTGAGATAGAGGGTGTGAGTGAGATAGAGGGGGTGTGTGAGATAGAGGGGGTGTGTGAGATAGAGGGGTGTGTGTGTGATAGAGGGGTGTGTGTGATAGTGGGTGTGTGTGATAGAGGGGTGTGTGATAGAGGGTGTGTGAGATAGAGGGTGTGTGTGAGATAGAGGGGGTGTGTGAGATAGAGGGTGTGGGTGTGAGATAGAGGGTGTGTGTGATAGAGGGGGTGTGTGATAGAGGGGGTGTGTGAGATAGAGGGGGTGTGTGTGATAGAGGGTGTGTGAGATAGAGGTGTGTGTGAGATAGAGGGGTGTGTGTGATAGAGGGGGTGTGTGTGATAGAGGGGGTGTGTGATAGAGGGTGTGTGTGTGATAGAGGGGGTGTGTGTGATAGAGGGGGTGTGTGATAGAGGGGGTGTGTGATTGAGGGGGTGTGTGAGATAGAGGGGTGTGTGTGATAGAGGGGGTGTGTGATAGAGGGGGTGTGTGATTGAGGGGGTGTGTGAGATAGAGGGGTGTGTGTGATAGAGGGGGTGTGTGTGATAGAGGGGGTGTGTGTGATAGAGGGTGTGTGAGATAGAGGGTGTGTGTGTGATAGAGGGGGTGTGTGTGATAGAGGGGGTGTGTGATAGAGGGTGTGTGTGTGATAGAGGGTGTGTGATGATAGAGGGTGTGTGTGTGATAGAGGGGTGTGTGTGTGATAGAGGGTGTGTGAGATAGAGGGTGTGTGTGAGATAGAGGGGGTGTGTGTGATAGAGGGGGTGTGTGTGATAGAGGGGGTGTGTGTGATAAAGGGTGTGTGTGTGACAGAGGGTGTGTGTGTGATAGAGGAGGTGTGTGAGATAGAGAGGGGTGTGTGTGATAGAGGGGGTGTGTGTGATAGAGGGGGTGTGTGTGTGAGATAGAGGGTGTGTGTGATAGAGGGGGTGTGTGTGATAGAGGGGGTGTGTGTGTGAGATAGAGGGTGTGTGTGATAGAGGGGGTGTGGTGTGTGATAGAGGGGGTGTGTGTGATAGAGTGTGTGTGTGTGATAGAGGGGGTGTGTGTGATAGAGGGGGTGTGTGTGATAGAGGGGGTGTGTGTGATAGAGGGTGTGTGTGTGTGACAGAGGGTGTGTGTGAGATAGAGGGGGTGTGTGTGATAGAGGGGGTGTGTGTGATAGAGGGGGTGTGTGTGATAGAGGGTGTGTGAGATAGAGGGTGTGTGTGTGATAGAGGGGGTGTGTGTGATAGAGGGTGTGCTGAGATAGAGGGGGTGTGTGATAGAGGGGGTGTGTGAGATAGAGTGTGTGAGTGAGATAGAGGGGGTGTGTAAGATAGAGGGGGTGTGTGAGATAGAGGGGGTGTGTGAGATAGAGGGGGTGTGTGTGATAGAGGGGATGTGTGTGATAGAGGGGGTGTGTATGATAGAGGGGGTGTGTGATAGAAGGTGTGTGAGATAGAGGGGGTGTGTGATAGAGGGGTGTGTGTGATAGAGGGTGTGTGTGATAGAGAGGGTGTGTGTGATAGAGGGGTGTGTGTGTAGATAGAGGGTGTGTGATTGAGGGGGTGTGTGTGATAGTGGGGGGTGTGTGAGATAGAGGGTGTGTGTGTCATAGAGGGGGTGTGTGAGATAGAGGGTGTGTGTGTGATAGAGGGGGTGTGTGTGATAGAGGGTGTGTGTGTGATAGAGGGTTTGTGTGTGTGATAGAGGGGGTGTGAGATAGAGGGTGTGTGTGTGATAGAGGGGGTGTGTGTGATAGAGGGGGGTGTGTGTGATAGAGGGTTTGTGTGTGTGATAGAGGGGGTGTGTGTGGTAGAGGGTGTGTGAGATAGAGGGTGTGTGTGTGATAGAGGTGTGTGTGTGATAGAGGGTGTGTGAGATAGGGGTGTGTGTGTGATAGAGGGGGTGTGTGTGATAGAGGGTGTGTGTGATAGAGGGGGTGTGTGTGTGATAGAGGGGGTGTGATAGAGGGGGTGTGTGTGTGATAGAGGGGGTGTCTGTGATAGAGGGGTGTGTGATAGAGGGGTTGTGAGATAGAGGGGTGTGTGTGATAGAGGGGGTGTGTGTGATAGAGGCGGTGTGTGTGATAGAGGGTGTGTGTGTGTAGAGGGGGTGTGTGATAGAGGGGGTGGTGTGAGATAGAGGGTGTGTGTGTGATAGAGGGGTGTGTGTGATAGAGGGGGTGTGTGTGATAGAGGGTGTGTGTGTGATAGAGGGTGTGTGTGTGATAGAGGGGTGTGTGTGATAGAGGGGGTGTGTGTGATAGAGGGGGTGTGTGTGATAGAGGGTGTGTGTGTGTTAGAGGGGGTGTGTGATAGAGGGGGTGTGTGAGATAAGGGGGTGTGTGTGATAGAGGGGGTGTGTGATAGAGGGGCGTGTGTGATAGAGGGGGTGTGTGTGATAGAGGGAGTGTGTGATAGAGGGTGTGTGTGTGATAGAGGGTGTGTGTGTGTTAGAGGGGGTGTGTGATAGAGGGGGTGTGTGTGATAGAGGGGGTGTGTGAGATAGAGGGGGTGTGTGAGATAGAGGGGGTGTGTGTGATAGAGGGGGTGTGTGATAGAGGGGGTTTGTGTGATAGAGGGGGTGTGAGATAGAGGTGGTGTGTGAGATAGTGGGGGTGTATGTGATAGAGGGTGTGTGTGTGATGGAGGGGGTGTGTGAGATAGAGGGGGTGTGTGAGATAGAGGGGGTGTGTGAGATAGAGGGGGTTTGTGTGATAGAGGGGGTGTGTGAGATAGTGGCAGTGTTTGTGATAGTGGGTGTGTGTGTGATAGAGGGGGTGTGTGTGATAGAGGGGGTGTGTGAGATAGAGGGGGTTTGTGTGATAGAGGGGGTGTGTGAGATAGAGATTGTGTGTGTGATAGAGGGGGTGTGTGTGATCGAGGGGGTGTGTGTGATAGAGGGGGTGTGTGTGATAGAGGGTGTGTGTGTGAGATAGAGGGGGTGTGTGAGATAGAGGGGGTGTGTGATAGAGGGGGGGGTGTGTGATAGAGGGGGTGTGTGTGATAGAGGGGGTGTGTGTGATAGAGGGTGTGTGTGATAGAGGGGGTGTGTGAGATAGAGGGGGTGTGTGTGATAGAGGGGGTGTGTGTGATAGAGGGGGTGTGTGAGATAGAGGGTGTGTGTGTGATAGAGGGGGTGTGTGTGATAGAGGGGCTGTGTGTGATAGAGGGGGTGTGTGTGATAGAGGGTGTGTGTGTGATAGAGGGGGTGTGTGTGATAGAGGGGGTCTGTGTGATAGAGGGGGTGTGTGTGATAGAGGGTGTTTGTGTGATAGAGGGGGTGTGTGAGATAGAGGGGGTGTGTGATAGAGGGGGTGTGTGTGATAGAGGGGGTCTGGGTGATAGAGGGGGTGTGTGTGATAGAGGGGTGTGTTTGTGATAGAGGGGGTGTGTGAGATAGAGGGGGTGTGTGTGTGGAGATAGAGGGGGTGTGTGAGATAGAGGGTGTGTGTGTGATAGAGGGGTGTGTGTGATAGAGGGGGTGTGTGTGATAGAGGGGGTGTGTGTGATAGAGGGTGTGTGTGTGAGATAGAGGGGGTGTGAGAGATAGAGGGGGTGTGTGATAGAGGGGGTGTGTGTGATAGAGGGGGTGTGGGTGATAGAGGGGGTGTGTGTGATAGAGGGTGTGTTTGTTATAGAGGGGGTGTGTGAGATAGAGGGGGTGTGTGTGATAGAGGGGGTGTGTGAGATAGAGGGTGTGTGTGTGATAGAGGGGGTGTGTGTGATAGAGGGGGTGTGTGAGTAGAGGGGGTGTGTGAGATAGAGGGGTGTGTGTGTGATAGAGGGTGTGTGTGAGATAGAGGGGTGTGTGAGATAGAGGGGGTGTGTGATAGAGGGGGTGTGAGGTAGGGGGGTGTGTGAGATAGAGGGTGTGTGTGATAGAGGGGTGTGTGTGAGGGTGTGGTGATAGAGGGGGTGTGTGAGATAGAGGGGGTGTGTGTGATAGAGGGGGTGTGTGATAGAGGGGTGTGTGTGATAGAGGGGGTGTGTGAGATAGAGGGTGTGTGTGTGATAGAGGGGGTGTGTGTGATAGAGGGGGTGTGTGTAGGGTGTGTGTGATAGAGGGGGTGTGTGAGATAGAGGGGGTGTGTGTGATAGAGGGGGTGTGTGATAGAGGGGTGTGTGTGATAGAGGGGGTGTGTGATAGAGGGGGTGTGTGATAGAGGGGTGTGTGAGATAGAGGGGGTGTGTGTGATAGAGGGTGGTGTGTGATGAGGGTGTGTGTGATAGAGGGGGTGTGTGAGATAGAGGGGGTGTGTGTGATAGAGGGGGTGTGTGTGATAGAGGGTGTGTGTGATAGAGGGGTTGTGTGATAGAGGGGGTGTGTGAGATAGAGGGGGTGTGTGAGATGAGGGGGTGTGTGAGATAGAGGGGGTGTGTGAGATAGAGGGGTGTGTGTGATAGAGGGGGTGTGTGTGATAGAGGGGGTGTGTGAGATAGAGGGGGTGTGTGAGATAGAGGGGGTGTGTGTGATAGAGGGTGTGTGTGAGATAGAGGGGTGTGTGTGATAGGGGGTGTGTGAGATAGAGGGGGTGTGTGAGATAGAGGGGTGTGTGTGATAGAGGGTGTGTGTGTGATAGAGGGTGTGTGTGATAGAGGGGGTGTGTGTGATAGAGGGGTGTGTGTGATAGAGGGGTTTGTGTGATAGAGGGTGTGTGTGAGATAGAGGGGTGTGTGTGATAGAGGGTGTGTGTGAGATAGAGGGGTTTGTGATAGAGGGGGTGTGTGTGATAGAGGGGGTGTGTGAGATAGAGGGGGTGTGTGAGATAGAGGGGGTGTGTGTGATAGAGGGGTGTGTGTGAGATAGAGGGGGTGTGTGTGATAGAGGGTGTGTGTGTGATAGAGGGGCTGTGTGTGATAGAGGGTGTGTGTGTGATAGAGGGGGTGTGTGTGATAGAGGGGGTGTGTGAGATAGAGGGGGTGTGTGTGATAGAGGGTGTGTGTGTGATAGAGGGGGTGTGTGTGATAGAGGGTGTGTGTGAGATAGAGGGGTTTGTGTGATAGAGGGTGTGTGTGAGATAGAGGGGTTTGTGTGATAGAGGGTGTGTGTGAGATAGAGGGGGTGTGTGATAGTGGGGGTGTGTGAGATAGAGGGGGTGTGTGAGATAGAGGGGTGTGTGTGATAGAGGGGGTGTGTGAGATAGAGGGGGTGTGTGATGGAGGGGGTGTGTGAGATAGAGGGGGTGTGTGAGATAGAGGGGTGTGTGTGATAGAGGGGGTGTGTGTGATAGAGGGGGTGTGTGTGATAGAGGGTGTGTGTGTGATAGAGGGGGTGTGTGTGATAGAGGGGTGTGTGTGATAGAGGGGGTGTGTGTGATAGAGGGTGTTTGTGTGAGATAGAGGGGGTGTGTGTGATAGAGGGGGTGTGTGATAGAGGGTGTGTGTGTGATAGAGGGGGTCTGGGTGATAGAGGGGGTTGTGTGTGATAGGGGGTGTGTGTGATAGAGGGGGTGTGTGAGATAGAGGGGGTGTGTGAGATAGAGGGTGTGTGTGTGATAGAGGGGGTGTGTGTGATAGAGGGGGTGTGTGTGATAGAGGGGGTGTGTGTGATAGAGGGTGTGTGTGTGGATAGAGGGGGTGTGAGAGATAGAGGGGGTGTGTGATAGAGGGGGTGTGTGTGATAGAGGGGGTGTGTGAGATAGAGGGGGTGTGTGTGATAGAGGGTGTGTTGTGATAGAGGGGGTGTGTGTGATAGAGGGGGTGTGTGAGATAGAGGGGGTGTGTGAGATAGAGGGGTGTGTGTGTGATAGAGGGGGTGTGTGTGATAGAGGGGGTGTGTGAGGTAGAGGGGGTGTGTGAGATAGAGGGGGTGTGTGTGATAGAGGGGTGTGTGTGAGATAGAGGGGGTGTGTGAGATAGAGGGGGTGTGTGTGATAGAGGGGGTGTGTGAGGTAGAGGGGGTGTGTGAGATAGAGGGGTGTGTGTGATAGAGGGGGTGTGTGATAGAGGGTGTGTGTGATAGAGGGGGTGTGTGAGATAGAGGGGGTGTGTGTGATAGAGGGGGGTGTGTGATAGAGGGGTGTGTGATAGAGGGGGTGTGTGAGATAGAGGGTGTGTGTGAGATAGAGGGGGTGTGTGTGATAGAGGGGTGTGTGATAGAGGGTGTGTGTGATAGAGGGGGTGTGTGATAGAGGGGGTGTGTGTGATAGAGGGGGTGTGTGAGATAGAGGGGGTGTGTGTGATAGAGGGGGTGTGTGATAGAGGGGGTGTGTGATAGAGGGGGTGTGTGAGATAGAGGGGTGTGTGTGATAGAGGGTGTGTGTGATAGAGGGGTGTGTGTGATTGAGGGGGTGTGTGAGATAGAGGGGGTGTGTGTGATAGAGGGGGTGTGTGTTGGGGGGGGTGGGGGGGGGGGGGGGTGTGTGTGATAGAGGGTGTGTGTGGTAGAGGGGGTGTGTGGATTGAGGGGGGTGTGTGTGATAGAGGGGGTGGTGTGTGTGATAGAGGGTGTGTGTGGATAGAGGGGGTGTGTGTGATAGAGGGGGTGTGTGAGGTGTGGGGGTGTGTGAGAGGGGTGTGTGAGTGAGGGTGTGTGTGTGATAGAGGTGGGTGTGTGAGGGGGGGTGTGTGTGATTGGGGGGTGTGTGAGTAGGGGGGTTGTGTGTGATGGGGGGGGTGTGTGATAGAGGGTGTGGTGTTGAGGGGGTGTGTGAGATAGAGGGGGTGTGTGAGATAGAGGGGTGTGTGTGATAGAGGGGGTGTGTGTGATAGAGGGGGTGTGTGTGATAGAGGGGTGTGTGATGGAGGGGGTGTGATGAGGGGGGTGTGTGAGATAGAGGGGGTGTGTGTGATAGAGGGGGTGTGTGAGATAGAGGGGTGTGTGTGAGATAGAGGGGTGTGTGTGATAGAGGGGGTGTGTGTGTTAGAGGGTGTGTGTGTGATAGAGGGGGTGTGTGTGATAGAGGGGTGTGTGAGATAGAGGGGTGTGTGTGATAGAGGGGGGTGGTGTGAGATAGAGGGGTGTGTGTGATAGAGGGGTGTGTGTGATAGAGGGGGTGTTGTGTGTGTGATAGAGGGGGTGTGTGTGATAGAGGGTGTGTTGTGTGATAGAGGGGTGTGTGTGATAGAGGGGTGTGTGTGATAGAGGGGGTGTGTGAGATAGAGGGGTGTGTGATAGAGGGGTGTGTGTGATAGAGGGGGTGTGAGTAGAGGGGGTGGATAGAGGGGGTGTGTTGTAGAGGGGTGTGTGAGATAGAGGGGTGTGTGTGATAGAGGGTGTGTGTGAGATAGAGGGGCTGTGTGTGATAGAGGGTGTGTGTGTGATAGAGGGGGTGTGTGTGATAGAGGGGGTGTGTGAGATAGAGGGGGTGTGTGATAGAGGTGTGTGGTGATAGAGGGGGTGTGTGTGATAGAGGGTGTGTGTGAGATAGAGGGGTTTGTGTGATAGAGGGTGTGTGTGAGATAGAGGGGTTTGTGTGATAGAGGGTGTGTGTGAGATAGAGGGGGTGTGTGAGATAGAGGGGGTGTGTGAGATAGAGGGGGTGTGTGAGATAGAGGGGGTGTGTGTGATAGAGGGGGTGTGTGAGATAGAGGGGGTGTGTGAGATGGAGGGGGTGTGTGAGATAGAGGGGGTGTGTGAGATAGAGGGGGTGTGTGTGATAGAGGGGGTGTGTGTGATAGAGGGTGTGTGTGAGATAGAGGGGTTTGTGTGATAGAGGGTGTGTGTGAGATAGAGGGGGTGTGTGTGATAGAGGGGTTGTGTGAGATAGAGGGTGTGTGTGAGATAGAGGGGGTGTGTGTGATAGAGGGGGTGTGTGAGTGAGAGGGGGGTGTGAGATTCAGGGGGTGTGTGAGATAGAGGGGGTGTGTGTGATAGAGGGGTGTGTCTGAGATAGAGGGTGTGTGTGTGATAGAGGGGGTGTTGTGAGATAGAGGGGGGTGTGTGAGATAGAGGGGGTGTGTGTGATAGAGGGGTGTGTGTGAGATAGAGGGGTGTGTGTGTGATAGAGGGGGTGTGTGAGATAGAGGGGGTGTGTGAGATAGAGGGGGTGTGTGAGTTAGAGGGGGTGTGTGTGATAGAGGGGGTGTGTGAGATAGAGGGGGTGTGTGTGATAGAGGGGGTGTGTGTGATAGAGGGGGTGTGTGAGATAGAGGGGGTGTGTGTGAGATAGAGGGGGTGTGTGTGATAGAGGGTGTGTGTGTGATAGAGGGGGGTGTGTGAGATAGAGGGTGTGTGTGTGATAGAGGGTGTGTGTGAGATAGAGGGGTTTGTGTGATAGAGGGTGTGTGTGAGATAGAGGGGTTTGTGTGATAGAGGGTGTGTGTGAGATAGAGGGGGTGTGTGAGATAGAGGGGGTGTGTGTGATAGAGGGTGTGTGAGATAGAGGGGGTGTGTGAGATAGAGGGGGTGTGTCTGATAGAGGGTGTGTGTGTGATAGAGGGGGGTGTGTGTGATAGAGGGTGTGTGTGAGATAGAGGGGTTTGTGTGATAGAGGGTGTGTGTGAGATAGAGGGGTTTGTGTGATAGAGGGTGTGTGTGAGATAGAGGGGGTGTGTGAGATAGAGGGGGTGTGTGTGATAGAGGGTGTGTGTGAGATAGAGGGGTTTGTGTGATAGAGGGGTTTGTGTGATAGAGGGTGTGTGTGAGATAGAGGGGGTGTGTGTGATAGAGGGGGTGTGTGAGATAGAGGGGGTGTGTGTGATAGAGGGTGTGTGTGTGATAGAGGGGGGTGTGTGTGATAGAGGGTGTGTGTGAGATAGAGGGGTTTGTGTGATAGAGGGTGTGTGTGAGATAGAGGGGTTTGTGTGATAGAGGGTGTGTGTGAGATAGAGGGGGTGTGTGAGATAGAGGGGGTGTGTGTGATAGAGGGTGTGTGAGATAGAGGGGGTGTGTGAGATAGAGGGGGAGTGTGTGATAGAGGGGGTGTGTGAGATAGATGGGGTGTGTGTGATAGAGGGGGTGTGTGTGATAGAGGGTGTGTGTGTGATGGAGGGGGTGTGTGTGATAGAGGGTGTGTGTGTGATAGAGGGGTGTGTGTGTGATAGAGGGTGTGTGTGTGATAGAGGGTGTGTGTGAGGATAGAGGATGTGTGTGTGATAGAGGGGGTGTGTGAGATAGAGGGGGTGTGTGAGATAGAGGGTTTCTGTGAGATAGAGGGTGTGTGTGTGATAGAGGGGGTGTGTGTGATAGAGGGTGTGTGTGATAGAGGGTGTGTGTGAGATAGAGGGTGTCTGTGAGATAGAGGGGGTGTGTGTGATAGAGGGGGTGTTTGTGACAGAGGGTGTGTGTGTGATAGAGGGTGTGTGTGATAGAGGGTGGTGCGTGATAGAGGGTGTGTGTGTGATAGAGGGTTTGTGTGTGATAGAGGGGGTGTGTGTGATAGAGGGGGTGTGTGTGATAGAGGGTGTGTGTGATAGAGGGGTGTGTGTGTGATCGAGGGGGCGTGTGTGATAGAGGGGGTGTGTGAGATAGAGGGGGTGTGTGAGATAGAGGGGGTGTGTGTGATAGAGGGTGTGTGTGTGATCGAGGGGGCGTGTGTGATAGAGGGGGTGTGTGAGATAGAGGGGGTGTGTGAGATAGAGGGGGTGTGTGTGATAGAGGGGGTGTGTGAGAAGAGGGTGTGTGTGATAGAGGGGGTGTGTGTGATAGAGGGTGTGTGTGTGATAGACGGGGTGTGTGTGATAGAGAGGGTGTGTGAGATAGAGGGGGTGTGTGAGAAAGAGGGTGTGTGTGATAGAGGGGGTGTGTGTGATAGAGGGTGTGTGTGTGATAGACGGGGTGTGTGTGATAGAGAGGGTGTGTGAGATAGAGGGGGTGTGTGAGATAGAGGGGGTGTGTGAGATAGAGGGGGTGTGTGTGATAGAGGGGGTGTGTGAGAAAGAGGGTGTGTGTGATAGAGGGGGTGTGTGTGATAGATT
The DNA here is from genome assembly GCF_036365525.1 of Heterodontus francisci. NCBI lineage: Eukaryota > Metazoa > Chordata > Chondrichthyes > Heterodontiformes > Heterodontidae > Heterodontus > Heterodontus francisci. The sequence continues at coordinate 26,331 of NW_027140503.1, read as the reverse complement.
GATAGACGGGGTGTGTGTGATAGAGAGGGTGTGTGAGATAGAGGGGGGTGTGTGAGATAGAGGGGGTGTGTGAGATAGAGGGGGTGTGTGTGATAGAGGGGGTGTGTGAGATAGAGGGGGTGTGTGAGATAGAGGGGGTGTGTGAGATAGAGGGGGTGTGTGTGAGATAGAGGGTGTGTGTGTGATAGAGGGGGTGAGTGTGATAGAGGGGGTGTGTGATAGAGGGGGTGTGTGAGATAGAGGGGGTGTGTGAGATAGAGGGGGTGTGTGTGAGATAGAGGGGGTGTGTGAGATAGAGGGGGTGTGTGAGATAGAGGGGGTGTGTGTGAGATAGAGGGGGTGTGTGTGAGATAGAGGGGGTGTGTGAGATAGAGGGGGTGTGTGTGATAGAGGGGATTTGTGATAGAGGGGGTGTGTGAGATAGATGGGGTGTGTGTGAGATAGAGGGAGTGTGTGAGATAGAGGGGGTGTGTGAGATAGAGGGGGTGTGTGTGAGATAGAGGGGGTGTGTGTGAGATAGAGGGGGTGTGTGAGATAGAGGGGGTGTGTGTGATAGAGGGGGTGTGTGAGATAGAGGGGTTGTGTGTGATAGAGGGGGTGTGTGTGATAGAGGGGGTGTGTGAGATAGAGGGGGTGTATGAGATAGAGTGGGTGTTGTGTGATAGAGGGTGTGTGTGTGATAGAGGGGGTGTGTGTGATATAGGGGGTGTGTATGATAGAGGGGGTGTGTGTGATCGAGGGGGTGTGTGTGAAAGAGGGGGGGTGTGTGATAGAGGGGGTGTGTGTGATAGAGGGGGTGTGTGAGATAGAGGGTGTGTGTGTGATAGAGGGGATGTGTGAGATAGAGGGGGTGTGTGAGATAGGGGGGGGGTGTGTGTGATAGAGGGGGTGTGTGATAGAGGGGGTGTGTGTGATAGAGGGTGTGTGTCATAGAGGGGGTGTGTGTGATAGAGGGGGTGTGTGAGATAGAGGGGGTGTGTGAGATAGAGGGGGTGTGTGTGAGATAGAGGGGGTGTGTGAGATAGAGGGGGTGTGTGTGATAGAGGGGGTGTGTGTGAGATAGAGGGGGTGTGTGAGATAGAGGGGGTGTGTGAGATAGAGGGTGTGTGTGTGATAGAGGGGGTGTGTGTGATAGAGGGGGTGTGTGTGAGATAGAGGGGGTGTGTGAGATAGTGGGGGTGTGTGTGTGATAGAGGGGGTGTGTGTGAGATAGAGGGGCTGTGTGTGATAGAGAGGGTGTGTGAGATAGTGGGGGTGTGTGTGAGATAGAGGGGGTGTGTGAGATAGAGGGGGTGTGTGTGATAGAGGGGGTGTGTGTGAGATAGAGGGAGTGTGTGTGATAGAGGGGGTGTGTGTGATAGAGGGGTGTGTGTGAGATAGAGGGGGTGTGTGAGATAGAGGGGGTGTGTGAGATAGAGGGGGTGTGTGAGATAGAGGGTGTGTGTGTGATAGAGAGGGTGTGTGAGATAGAGGGGGTGTGTGAGATAGAGGGGGTGTGTGTGAGATAGAGGGTGTGTGTGTGTTAGATGGGGTGTGTGTGATAGAGGGGGTGTGTGATAGAGGGGCTGTGTGAGATAGAGGGGGTGTGTGTGAGATAGAGTGTGTGTGTGTTAGAGGGGGTGTGTGTGATAGAGGGGGTGTGTGATAGAGGGGGTGTGTGAGATAGAGGGGGTGTGTGAGATAGAGGGGGTGTGTGTGAGATAGAGGAGGTGTGTGAGATAGAGGGGGTGTGTGTGAGATAGAGGGGGTGTGTGTGATAGAGGGGATTTGTGATAGAGGGGGGTGTGTGAGATAGAGGGTGTGATGTGAGATAGAGGGGGTGTGTGAGATAGAGGGGGTGTGTGAGATAGAGGGAGTGTGTGTGATAGAGGGGGAGTGTGAGATAGAGGGAGTGTGTGTGATAGAAGGGGAGTGTGTGATAGAGGGGGTGTGTGTGATAGAGGGGGTGTGTGAGATAGAGGGAGTGTGTGCGATAGAGGGGGAGTGTGTGATAGAGGGGGTGTGTGTGATAGAGGGGGTGTGTGTGATAGAGGGGGTGTGTGAGATAGAGGGGGTGTGTGAGATAGAGGGGGGTGTGTGAGATAGAGGGGGTGTGTGTGAGATAGAGGGGGTGTGTGTGAGATAGAGGGGGTGTGTGAGATAGAGGGTGTGTGTGAGATAGAGGGGGTGTGTGTGAGATAGAGGGGGTGTGTGAGAGATAGAGGGGGTGTGTGAGATAGAGGGGGTGTGTGTGATAGAGGGGGTGTGTGAGATAGAGGGGTTGTGTGTGATAGAGGGGGTGTGTGTGAAAGAGGGGGTGTGTGAGATAGAGGGGGTGTGTGAGATAGAGGGGGTGTGTGTGATAGAGGGTGTGTGTGTGATAGAGGGGGTGTGTGTGATAGAGGGGGTGTGTATGATAGAGGGGGTGTGTGTGATCGAGGGGGTGTGTGTGATAGAGGGTGTGTGTGAGATAGAGGGAGTGTGTGATAGAGGGGGTGTGTGTGATAGAGGGGGTGTGTGAGATAGAGGGTGTGTGTGTGATAGAGGGGGTGTGTGAGATAGAGGGTGTGTGTGAGATAGGGGGGGTGTGTGTGATAGAGGGGGTGTGTGATAGAGGGGGTGTGTCTGATAGAGGGTGTGTGTGATAGAGGGGGGTGTGTGTGATAGAGGGGGTGTGTGAGATAGAGGGGGTGTGTGAGATAGAGGGGGTGTGTGTGAGATAGAGGGGGTGTGTGAGATAGAGGGGGTGTGTGTGATAGATGGGGTGTGTGTGAGATAGAGGGGGTGTGTGAGATAGAGGGGGTGTGTGAGATAGAGGGTGTGTGTGTGATAGAGGGGGTGTGTGTGATAGAGGGGGTGTGTGTGAGATAGAAGGGGTGTGTGAGATAGAGGGGGTGTGTGTGTGATAGAGGGGGTGTGTGTGATAGAGAGGGTGTGTGAGATAGTGGGGGTGTGTGTGAGATAGAGGGTGTGCGTGAGATAGAGGGGGTGTGTGAGATAGAGGGGGTGTGTGTGATAGAGGGGGTGTGTGAGATAGAGGGGGTGTGTGAGATAGAGGGGGTTTGTGTGATAGAGGGTGTGTGTGAGATAGAGGGGTTTGTGTGATAGAGGGGTTTGTGTGATAGAGGGTGTGTGTGAGATAGAGGGGGTGTGTGTGATAGAGGGGGTGTGTGAGATAGAGGGGGTGTGTGTGATAGAGGGTGTGTGTGTGATAGAGGGGGTGTGTGTGATAGAGGGTGTGTGTGAGATAGAGGGGTTTGTGTGATAGAGGGTGTGTGTGAGATAGAGGGGTTTGTGTGATAGAGGGTGTGTGTGAGATAGAGGGGGTGTGTGTGAGATAGAGGGTGTGTGTGTGATAGAGGGTGTGTGAGATAGAGGGGGTGTGTGAGATAGAGGGGGAGTGTGTGATAGAGGGTGTGTGTGAGATAGATGGGGTGTGTGTGATAGAGGGGGTGTGTGTGATAGAGGGTGTGTGTGTGTGATGGAGGGGGTGTGTGTGATAGAGGGTGTGTGTGTGATAGAGGGTGTGTGTGTGATAGAGGGTGTGTGTGTGATAGAGGGTGTGTGTGAGATAGAGGATGTGTGTGTGATAGAGGGGGTGTGTGAGATAGAGGGGGTGTGTGAGATAGAGGGTTTCTGTGAGATAGAGGGTGTGTGTGTGATAGAGGGGGTGTGTGTGATAGAGGGTGTGTGTGATAGAGGGTGTGTGTGAGATAGAGGGTGTCTGTGAGATAGAGGGGGTGTGTGTGATAGAGGGTGTGTGTGATAGAGGGTGTGCGTGATAGAGGGTGTGCGTGATAGAGGGTGTGTGTGTGATAGAGGGTGTGTGTGTGACAGAGGGTGTGTGTGTGATAGAGGGTGTGTGTGTGATAGAGGGTGTGTGTGATAGAGGGTGTGCGTGATAGAGGGTGTGTGTGTGATAGAGGGTGTGTGTGTGATAGAGGGGGTGTGTGTGATAGAGGGTGTGTGTGTGATAGAGGGTGTGTGTGATAGAGGGTGTGCGTGATAGAGGGGTGTGCGTGATAGAGGGTGTGTGTGTGATAGAGGGTGTGTGTGTGACAGAGGGTGTGTGTGTGATAGAGGGTGTGTGTGATAGAGGGTGTGCGTGATAGAGGGTGTGTGTGTGATAGAGGGTGTGTGTGTGATAGAGGGGGTGTGTGTGATAGAGGGGGTGTGTGTGATAGAGGGTGTGTGTGTGATAGAGGGTGTGTGTGTGATCGAGGGGGCGTGTGTGATAGAGTGGGTGTGTGAGATAGAGGGGGTGTGTGAGATAGAGGGGGTGTGTGTGATAGAGGGGGTGTGTGAGAAAGAGGGTGTGTGTGATAGAGGGGGTGTGTGTGATAGAGGGTGTGTGTGTGATAGACGGGGTGTGTGTGATAGAGAGGGTGTGTGAGATAGAGGGGGTGTGTGAGATAGAGGGGGTGTGTGAGATAGAGGGGGTGTGTGTGATAGAGGGGGTGTGTGAGATAGAGGGGGTGTGTGAGATAGAGGGGGTGTGTGAGATAGAGGGGGTGTGTGTGAGATAGAGGGTGTGTGTGTGATAGAGGGGGTGAGTGTGATAGAGGGGGTGTGTGATAGAGGGGGTGTGTGAGATAGAGGGGGTGTGTGAGATAGAGGGGGTTTGTGTGAGATAGAGGGGGTGTGTGAGATAGAGGGGGTGTGTGAGATAGAGGGGGTGTGTGTGAGATAGAGGGGGTGTGTGTGAGATAGAGGGGGTGTGTGAGATAGAGGGGGTGTGTGTGATAGAGGGGATTTGTGATAGAGGGGGTGTGTGAGATAGATGGGGTGTGTGTGAGATAGAGGGAGTGTGTGAGATAGAGGGGGTGTGTGAGATAGAGGGGGTGTGTGTGAGATAGAGGGGGTGTGTGTGAGATAGAGGGGGTGTGTGAGATAGAGGGGGTGTGTGTGATAGAGGGGGTGTGTGAGATAGAGGGGTTGTGTGTGATAGAGGGGGTGTGTGTGATAGAGGGGGTGTGTGAGATAGAGGGGGTGTATGAGATAGAGGGGGTGTGTGTGATAGAGGGTGTGTGTGTGATAGAGGGGGTGTGTGTGATATAGGGGGTGTGTATGATAGAGGGGGTGTGTGTGATCGAGGGGGTGTGTGTGATAGAGGGGGGGTGTGTGATAGAGGGGGTGTGTGTGATAGAGGGGGTGTGTGAGATAGAGGGTGTGTGTGTGATAGAGGGGGTGTGTGAGATAGAGGGGGTGTGTGAGATAGGGGGGGGGGTGTGATAGAGGGGGGTGTGTGATAGAGGGGGTGTGTGTGATAGAGGGTGTGTGTCATAGAGGGGGTGTGTGTGTGATAGAGGGGGTGTGTGAGATAGAGGGGGTGTGTGAGATAGAGGGGGTGTGTGTGAGATAGAGGGGGTGTGTGAGATAGAGGGGGTGTGTGTGATAGAGGGGGTGTGTGTGAGATAGAGGGGGTGTGTGAGATAGAGGGGGTGTGTGAGATAGAGGGTGTGTGTGTGATAGAGGGGGTGTGTGTGATAGAGGGGGTGTGTGTGAGATAGAGGGGGTGTGTGAGATAGTGGGGGTGTGTGTGTGATAGAGGGGGTGTGTGTGAGATAGAGGGGCTGTGTGTGATAGAGAGGGTGTGTGAGATAGTGGGGGTGTGTGTGAGATAGAGGGTGTGTGTGAGATAGATGGGGTGTGTGTGATAGAGGGGGTGTGTGTGAGATAGAGGGAGTGTGTGTGATAGAGGGGGTGTGTGTGATAGAGGGGGTGTGTGAGATAGAGGGGGTGTGTGAGATAGAGGGGGTGTGTGAGATAGAGGGGGTGTGTGAGATAGAGGGTGTGTGTGTGATAGAGAGGGTGTGTGAGATAGAGGGGGGTGTGTGAGATAGAGGGGGTGTGTGTGAGATAGAGGGTGTGTGTGTGTTAGATGGGGTGTGTGTGATAGAGGGGGTGTGTGATAGAGGGGCTGTGTGAGATAGAGGGGGTGTGTGTGAGATAGAGTGTGTGTGTGTTAGAGGGGGTGTGTGTGATAGAGGAGGTGTGTGATAGAGGGGGTGTGTGAGATAGAGGGGGTGTGTGAGATAGAGGGGGTGTGTGTGAGATAGAGGAGGTGTGTGAGATAGAGGGGGTGTGTGTGAGATAGAGGGGGTGTGTGTGATAGAGGGGATTTGTGATAGAGGGGGTGTGTGAGATAGAGGGTGTGATGTGAGATAGAGGGGGTGTGTGAGATAGAGGGGGTGTGTGAGATAGAGGGAGTGTGTGTGATAGAGGGGGAGTGTGAGATAGAGGGAGTGTGTGTGATAGAAGGGGAGTGTGTGATAGAGGGGGTGTGTGTGATAGAGGGGGTGTGTGAGATAGAGGGAGTGTGTGCGATAGAGGGGGAGTGTGTGATAGAGGGGGTGTGTGTGATAGAGGGGGTGTGTGTGATAGAGGGGGTGTGTGAGATAGAGGGGGTGTGTGAGATAGAGGGGGTGTGTGAGATAGAGGGGGTGTGTGTGAGATAGAGGGGGTGTGTGTGAGATAGAGGGGGTGTGTGAGATAGAGGGGGTGTGTGTGATAGAGGGGATTTGTGATAGAGGGGGTGTGTGAGATAGAGGGGGTGTGTGTGAGATAGAGGGAGTGTGTGAGATAGAGGGTGTGTGTGAGATAGAGGGGGTGTGTGTGAGGTAGAGGGGGTGTGTGAGAGATAGAGGGGGTGTGTGAGATAGAGGGGGTGTGTGTGATAGAGGGGGTGTGTGAGATAGAGGGGTTGTGTGTGATAGAGGGGGTGTGTGTGATAGAGGGGGTGTGTGAGATAGAGGGGGTGTGTGAGATAGAGGGGGTGTGTGTGATAGAGGGTGTGTGTGTGATAGAGGGGGTGTGTGTGATAGAGGGGGTGTGTATGATAGAGGGGGTGTGTGTGATCGAGGGGGTGTGTGTGATAGAGGGTGTGTGTGAGATAGAGGGAGTGTGTGATAGAGGGGGTGTGTGTGATAGAGGGGGTGTGTGAGATAGAGGGTGTGTGTGTGATAGAGGGGGTGTGTGAGATAGAGGGGGTGTGTGAGATAGGGGGGGTGTGTGTGATAGAGGGGGTGTGTGATAGAGGGGGTGTGTCTGATAGAGGGTGTGTGTGATAGAGGGGGTGTGTGTGATAGAGGGGGTGTGTGAGATAGAGGGGGTGTGTGAGATAGAGGGGGTGTGTGTGAGATAGAGGGGGTGTGTGAGATAGAGGGGGTGTGTGTGATAGATGGGGTGTGTGTGAGATAGAGGGGGTGTGTGAGATAGAGGGGGTGTGTGAGATAGAGGGTGTGTGTGTGATAGAGGGGGTGTGTGTGATAGAGGGGGTGTGTGTGAGATAGAAGGGGTGTGTGAGATAGAGGGGGTGTGTGTGTGATAGAGGGGGTGTGTGTGATAGAGAGGGTGTGTGAGATAGTGGGGGTGTGTGTGAGATAGAGGGGGTGTGTGAGATAGAGGGGGTGTGTGTGATAGAGGGGGTGTGTTGGAGATAGAGGGGGTGTGTGTGATAGATGGGGTGTGTGTGAGATAGAGGGGGTGTGTGAGATAGAGGGGGTGTGTGAGATAGAGGGTGTGTGTGTGATAGAGGGGGTGTGTGTGATAGAGGGGGTGTGTGTGAGATAGAAGGGGTGTGTGAGATAGAGGGGGTGTGTGTGAGATAGAGGGGGTGTGTGTGATAGAGAGGGTGTGTGAGATAGTGGGGGTGTGTGTGAGATAGAGGGGGTGTGTGAGATAGAGGGGGTGTGTGTGATAGAGGGGGTGTGTTGGAGATAGAGGGAGTGTGTGTGATAGAGGGGGTGTGTGTGATAGAGGGGGTGTGTGAGATTGAGGGGGTGTGTGAGATAGAGGTGGTGTGTGAGATAGAGGGGGTGTGTGAGATAGAGGGTGTGTGTGTGATAGAGAGGGTGTGTGAGATAGAGGGGGTGTGTGAGATAGAGGGGGTGTGTGTGTTAGATGGGGTGTGTGTGATAGAGGGGGTGTGTGATAGAGGGGGTGTGTGAGATAGAGGGGGTGTGTGTGAGATAGAGGGTGTGTGTGTGTTAGAGGGGGTGTGTGTGATAGAGGGGGTGTGTGATAGAGGGGGTGTGTGAGATAGAGGGGGTGTGTGAGATAGAGGGGGTGTGTGTGAGATAGAGGAGGTGTGTGAGATGGAGGGGGTGTGTGTGAGATAGACGGGGTGTGTGTGATAGAGGGGGTGTGTGAGATAGAGGGAGTGTGTGTGATAGAGGGGGAGTGTGTGATAGAGGGGGTGTGTGAGATAGAGGGTGTGATGTGAGATAGAGGGGGTGTGTGAGATAGAGGGGGTGTGTGAGATAGAGGGAGTGTGTGTGATAGAGGGGGAGTGTGAGATAGAGGGAGTGTGTGTGATAGAGGGGGAGTGTGTGATAGAGGGGGTGTGTGTGATAGAGGGTGTGTGTGTGATAGAGGGGGTGTGTGAGATAGAGGGCGTGTGTGTGATAGAGGGGGTGTGTGAGATAGAGGGTGTGTGTGTGATAGAGGGGGTGTGTGAGATAGAGGGGGTGTGTGTGATAGAGGGGGTGTGTGTGAGATAGAGGGGGTGTGTGAGATAGAGGGGGTGTGTGTGTGATAGAGGGGGTGTGTGTGAGATAGAGGGGGTGTGTGTGATAGAGGGGGTGTGTGTGATAGAGGGGGTGTGTGTGATAGAGGGGGTGTGTGTGTGATAGAGGGGGTGTGAGAGATAGAGGGGGTGTGTGTGTGATAGAGGTGGTGTGTGAGATATAGGGGGTGTGTGTGATAGAGGGGGTGTGTGTGAGATAGAGGGAGTGTGTGTGATAGAGGGGGTGTGTGTGATAGAGGGGGTGTGTGAGATAGAGGGGGTGTGTGAGATAGAGGGGGTGTGTGAGATAGAGGGGGTGTGTGAGATAGAGGGTGTGTGTGTGATAGAGGGGGTGTGTGTGATAGAGGGGGTGTGTGTGTGATAGAGGGGGTGTGAGAGATAGAGGGGGTGTGTGTGTGATAGAGGGTGTGTGTGTGATAGAGGGTGTGTGTGTGTGATAGAGGGGGTGTGTGAGATAGAGGGGGTGTGTGTGAGATAGAAGGTGTGTGTGTGTTAGAGGGGATGTGTGTGATAGAGGGGGTGTGTGATAGAGGGGGTGTGTGAGATAGAGGGGGTGTGTGAGATAGAGGGGGTGTGTGTGAGATAGAGGAGGTGTGTGAGATTGAGGGGGTGTGTGTGAGATAGAGGGGGTGTGTGTGATAGAGGGTGTGTGTGTGATAGAGGGGGAGTGTGAGATAGAGGGTGTGATGTGAGATAGAGGGGGTGTGTGAGATAGAGGGGGTGTGTGAGATAGAGGGAGTATGTGTGATAGAGGGGGAGTGTGAGATAGAGGGTGTGATGTGAGATAGAGGGGGTGTGTGAGATAGAGGGGGTGTGTGAGATAGAGGGAGTGTGTGTGATAGAGGGGGAGTGTGAGATAGAGGGAGTGTGTGTGATAGAGGGGGAGTGTGTGATAGAGGGGGTGTGTGTGATAGAGGGGGTGTGTGAGATAGAGGGAGTGTGTGTGATAGAGGGGGAGTGTGTGATAGAGGGGGTGTGTGTGATAGAGGGGGTGTGTGTGATAGAGGGGGTGTCTGTGATAGAGGGGGTGTGTGTGAAATAGGGGGGGTGTGAGATAGAGGGGGTGTGTGTGATAGAGGGGCTGTGTGTGTGATAGAGGGGGTGTGTGAGATAGAGGGGGTGTGTGTGTGATAGAGGGTGTGTGTGTGATAGAGGGGGTGTGTGTGTGATAGAGGGGGTGTGTGAGATAGAGGGGGTGTGTGTGTGATAGAGGGTGTGTGTGTGATAGAGGGGGTGTGTGAGATAGAGGGGGTGTGTGTGATAGAGGGGGTGTGTGTGATAGAGGGGGTGTGTGAGATAGAGGGTGTGTGTGTGATAGAGGGGGTGTGTGTGAGATAGAGGGGGTGTGTGTGATAGAGGGGGTGTGTGTGAGATAGAGGGGGTGTGTGAGATAGAGGGGGTGTGTGTGATAGAGGGGGTGTGTGTGAGATAGAGGGGGTGTGTGAGATAGAGGGGGTGTGTGTGTGATAGAGGGGGTGTGTGTGAGATAGAGGGGGTGTGTGTGATAGAGAGGGTGTGTGAGATAGTGGGGGTGTGTGAGATAGAGGGGGTGTGTGTGAGATAGAGGGGGTGTGTGAGATAGAGGGGGTGTGTGTGTGATAGAGGGGGTGTGTGTGAGATAGAGGGGGTGTGTGTGATAGAGAGGGTGTGTGAGATAGTGGGGGTGTGTGAGATAGAGGGGGTGTGTGAGATAGAGGGGGTGTGTGTGATAGAGGGGGTGTGTGTGAGATAGAGGGGGTGTGTGAGATAGAGGGGGTGTGTGTGTGATAGAGGGGGTGTGTGTGAGATAGAGGGGGTGTGTGTGATAGAGAGGGTGTGTGAGATAGTGGGGGTGTGTGAGATAGAGGGGGTGTGTGAGATAGAGGGGGTGTGTGTGAGATAGAGGGTGTGTGTGTGTTAGATGGGGTGTGTGTGATAGAGGGGGTGTGTGATAGAGGGGGTGTGTGAGATAGAGGGGGTGTGTGTGAGATAGAGGGTGTGTGTGTGTTAGAGGGGGTGTGTGTGATAGAGGGGGTGTGTGATAGAGGGGGTGTGTGAGATAGAGGGGGTGTGTGAGATAGAGGGGGTGTGTGTGAGATAGAGGGGGAGTGTGTGATAGAGGGGGTGTGTGTGATAGAGGGGGTGTGTGTGATAGAGGGGGTGTGTGAGATAGAGGGGGTGTGTGAGATAGAGGGGGTGTGTGAGATAGAGGGGGTGTGTGTGAGATAGAGGGGGTGTGTGTGAGATAGAGGGGGTGTGTGAGATAGAGGGGGTGTGTGTGATAGAGGGGATTTGTGATAGAGGGGGTGTGTGAGATAGAGGGGGTGTGTGTGAGATAGAGGGAGTGTGTGAGATAGAGGGTGTGTGTGAGATAGAGGGGGTGTGTGTGAGATAGGGGGGGTGTGTGAGAGATAGAGGGGGTGTGTGAGATAGAGGGGGTGTGTGTGATAGAGGGGGTGTGTGAGATAGAGGGGTTGTGTGTGATAGAGGGGGTGTGTGTGATAGAGGGGGTGTGTGAGATAGAGGGGGTGTGTGAGATAGAGGGGGTGTGTGTGATAGAGGGTGTGTGTGTGATAGAGGGGGTGTGTGTGATAGAGGGGGTGTGTATGATAGAGGGGGTGTGTGTGATCGAGGGGGTGTGTGTGATAGAGGGTGTGTGTGAGATAGAGGGAGTGTGTGATAGAGGGGGTGTGTGTGATAGAGGGGGTGTGTGAGATAGAGGGTGTGTGTGTGATAGAGGGGGTGTGTGAGATAGAGGGGGTGTGTGAGATAGGGGGGGTGTGTGTGATAGAGGGGGTGTGTGATAGAGGGGGTGTGTCTGATAGAGGGTGTGTGTGATAGAGGGGGTGTGTGTGATAGAGGGGGTGTGTGAGATAGAGGGGGTGTGTGAGATAGAGGGGGTGTGTGTGAGATAGAGGGGGTGTGTGAGATAGAGGGGGTGTGTGTGATAGATGGGGTGTGTGTGAGATAGAGGGGGTGTGTGAGATAGAGGGGGTGTGTGAGATAGAGGGTGTGTGTGTGATAGAGGGGGTGTGTGTGATAGAGGGGGTGTGTGTGAGATAGAAGGGGTGTGTGAGATAGAGGGGGTGTGTGTGTGATAGAGGGGGTGTGTGTGATAGAGAGGGTGTGTGAGATAGTGGGGGTGTGTGTGAGATAGAGGGGGTGTGTGAGATAGAGGGGGTGTGTGTGATAGAGGGGGTGTGTTGGAGATAGAGGGGGTGTGTGTGATAGATGGGGTGTGTGTGAGATAGAGGGGGTGTGTGAGATAGAGGGGGTGTGTGAGATAGAGGGTGTGTGTGTGATAGAGGGGGTGTGTGTGATAGAGGGGGTGTGTGTGAGATAGAAGGGGTGTGTGAGATAGAGGGGGTGTGTGTGAGATAGAGGGGGTGTGTGTGATAGAGAGGGTGTGTGAGATAGTGGGGGTGTGTGTGAGATAGAGGGGGTGTGTGAGATAGAGGGGGTGTGTGTGATAGAGGGGGTGTGTTGGAGATAGAGGGAGTGTGTGTGATAGAGGGGGTGTGTGTGATAGAGGGGGTGTGTGAGATTGAGGGGGTGTGTGAGATAGAGGTGGTGTGTGAGATAGAGGGGGTGTGTGAGATAGAGGGTGTGTGTGTGATAGAGAGGGTGTGTGAGATAGAGGGGGTGTGTGAGATAGAGGGGGTGTGTGTGTTAGATGGGGTGTGTGTGATAGAGGGGGGTGTGTGATAGAGGGGGTGTGTGAGATAGAGGGGGTGTGTGTGAGATAGAGGGTGTGTGTGTGTTAGAGGGGGTGTGTGTGATAGAGGGGGTGTGTGATAGAGGGGGTGTGTGAGATAGAGGGGGTGTGTGAGATAGAGGGGGTGTGTGTGAGATAGAGGAGGTGTGTGAGATGGAGGGGGTGTGTGTGAGATAGAGGGGGTGTGTGTGATAGAGGGGATTTGTGATAGAGGGGGTGTGTGAGATAGAGGGTGTGATGTGAGATAGAGGGGGTGTGTGAGATAGAGGGGGTGTGTGAGATAGAGGGAGTGTGTGTGATAGAGGGGGAGTGTGAGATAGAGGGAGTGTGTGTGATAGAGGGGGAGTGTGTGATAGAGGGGGTGTGTGTGATAGAGGGCGTGTGTGTGATAGAGGGGGTGTGTGAGATAGAGGGCGTGTGTGTGATAGAGGGGGTGTGTGAGATAGAGGGTGTGTGTGTGATAGAGGGGGTGTGTGAGATAGAGGGGGTGTGTGTGATAGAGGGGGTGTGTGTGAGATAGAGGGGGTGTGTGAGATAGAGGGGGTGTGTGTGTGATAGAGGGGGTGTCTGTGAGATAGAGGGGGTGTGTGTGATAGAGGGGGTGTGTGTGATAGAGGGGGTGTGTGTGATAGAGGGGGTGTGTGTGTGATGGAGGGGGTGTGTGTGATAGAGGGGGTGTGTGAGATATAGGGGGTGTGTGTGATAGAGGGGGTGTGTGTGAGATAGAGGGAGTGTGTGTGATAGAGGGGGTGTGTGTGATAGAGGGGGTGTGTGAGATAGAGGGGGTGTGTGAGATAGAGGGGGTGTGTGAGATAGAGGGGGTGTGTGAGATAGAGGGTGTGTGTGTGATAGAGGGGGTGTGTGTGATAGAGGGGGTGTGTGTGTGATAGAGGGGGTGTGAGAGATAGAGGGGGTGTGTGTGTGATAGAGGGTGTGTGTGTGATAGAGGGTGTGTGTGTGTGATAGAGGGGGTGTGTGAGATAGAGGGGGTGTGTGTGAGATAGAAGGTGTGTGTGTGTTAGAGGGGGTGTGTGTGATAGAGGGGGTGTGTGATAGAGGGGGTGTGTGAGATAGAGGGGGCGTGTGAGATAGAGGGGGTGTGTGTGAGATAGAGGAGGTGTGTGAGATTGAGGGGGTGTGTGTGAGATAGAGGGGGTGTGTGTGATAGAGGGTGTGTGTGTGATAGAGGGGGAGTGTGAGATAGAGGGTGTGATGTGAGATAGAGGGGGTGTGTGAGATAGAGGGGGTGTGTGAGATAGAGGGAGTGTGTGTGATAGAGGGGGAGTGTGAGATAGAGGGTGTGATGTGAGATAGAGGGGGTGTGTGAGATAGAGGGGGTGTGTGAGATAGAGGGAGTGTGTGTGATAGAGGGGGAGTGTGAGATAGAGGGAGTGTGTGTGATAGAGGGGGAGTGTGTGATAGAGGGGGTGTGTGTGATAGAGGGGGTGTGTGAGATAGAGGGAGTGTGTGTGATAGAGGGGGAGTGTGTGATAGAGGGGGTGTGTGTGATAGAGGGAGTGTGTGTGATAGCGGGGGAGTGTGTGATAGAGGGGGTGTGTGTGATAGAGGGGGTGTCTGTGATAGAGGGGGTGTGTGTGAAATAGGGGGGGTGTGAGATAGAGGGGGTGTGTGTGATAGAGGGGGTGTGTGTGTGATAGAGGGGGTGTGTGAGATAGAGGGGGTGTGTGTGTGATAGAGGGTGTGTGTGTGATAGAGGGGGTGTGTGTGTGATAGAGGGGGTGTGTGAGATAGAGGGGGTGTGTGTGTGATAGAGGGTGTGTGTGTGATAGAGGGGGTGTGTGAGATAGAGGGGGTGTGTGTGATAGAGGGGGTGTGTGTGATAGAGGGGGTGTGTGAGATAGAGGGTGTGTGTGTGATAGAGGGGGTGTGTGTGAGATAGAGGGGGTGTGTGTGATAGAGGGGGTGTGTGTGAGATAGAGGGGGTGTGTGAGATAGAGGGGGTGTGTGTGATAGAGGGGGTGTGTGTGAGATAGAGGGGGTGTGTGAGATAGAGGGGGTGTGTGTGTGATAGAGGGGGTGTGTGTGAGATAGAGGGGGTGTGTGTGATAGAGAGGGTGTGTGAGATAGTGGGGGTGTGTGAGATAGAGGGGGTGTGTGTGAGATAGAGGGGGTGTGTGAGATAGAGGGGGTGTGTGTGTGATAGAGGGGGTGTGTGTGAGATAGAGGGGGTGTGTGTGATAGAGAGGGTGTGTGAGATAGTGGGGGTGTGTGAGATAGAGGGGGTGTGTGAGATAGAGGGGGTGTGTGTGATAGAGGGGGTGTGTGTGAGATAGAGGGGGTGTGTGAGATAGAGGGGGTGTGTGTGTGATAGAGGGGGTGTGTGTGAGATAGAGGGGGTGTGTGTGATAGAGAGGGTGTGTGAGATAGTGGGGGTGTGTGAGATAGAGGGGGTGTGTGAGATAGAGGGGGTGTGTGTGAGATAGAGTGTGTGTGTGTGTTAGATGGGGTGTGTGTGATAGAGGGGGTGTGTGATAGAGGGGGTGTGTTAGATAGAGGGGGTGTGTGTGAGATAGAGGGTGTGTGTGTGTTAGAGGGGGTGTGTGTGATAGAGGGGGTGTGTGATAGAGGGGGTGTGTGAGATAGAGGGGGTGTGTGAGATAGAGGGGGTGTGTGTGAGATAGAGGAGGTGTGTGAGATAGAGGGGGTGTGTGTGAGATAGAGGGGGTGTGTGTGATAGAGGGGATTTGTGATAGAGGGGGTGTGTGAGATAGAGGGTGTGATGTGAGATAGAGGGGGTGTGTGTGATAGAGGGGGTGTGTGAGATAGAGGGGGTGTGTGAGATACAGGGAGTGTGTGTGATAGAGGGGGAGTGTGAGATAGAGGGAGTGTGTGTGATAGAGGGGGAGTGTGTGATAGAGGGGGTGTGTGTGATAGAGGGGGTGTGTGAGATAGAGGGAGTGTGTGTGATAGAGGGGGAGTGTGTGATAGAGGGGGTGTGTGTGATAGAGGGAGTGTGTGTGATAGAGGGGGTGTGTGTGATAGAGGGGGTGTGTGTGATAGAGGGGGTGTGTGTGATAGAGGGGGTGTGTGTGAAATAGGGGGGGTGTGTGATAGAGGGGGTGTATGTGATAGAGGGGGTGTGTGTGATAGAGGGTGTGTGTGTGATAGAGGGGGTGTGTGATAGAGGGGGTGTGTGTGATAGAGGGGGTGTGTGTGTGATAGAGGGGGTGTGTGAGATAGAGGGGGTGTGTGTGTGATAGAGGGTGTGTGTGTGATAGAGGGGGTGCGTGTGTGATAGAGGGGGTGTGTGAGATAGAGGGGGTGTGTGATAGAGGGTTTGTGTGTGATAGAGGGGGTGTGTGAGATAGAGGGGGTGTGTGTGATAGAGGGGGTGTGTGTGATAGAGGGGGTGTGTGAGATAGAGGGTGTGTGTGTGATAGAGGGGATGTGTGAGATAGAGGGGGTGTGTGTGTGATAGAGGGGGTGTGTGAGATAGAGGGGGTGTGTGTGTGATAGAGGGTGTGTGTGTGATAGAGGGGGTGTGTGAGATAGAGGGGGTGTGTGTGTGATAGAGGGTGTGTGTGTGATAGAGGGGGTGTGTGTGTGATAGAGGGGGTGTGTGAGATAGAGGGGGTGTGTGATAGAGGGTGTGTGTGTGATAGAGGGGGTGTGTGTGATAGAGGGTGTGTGTGTGATAGAGGGGGTGTGTGAGATAGAGTGTGTGTGTGTGATAGAGGGGGTGTGTGAGATAGAGGGGGTGTGTGTGATAGAGGGGGTGTGTGTGATAGAGGGGGTGTGTGAGATAGAGGGTGTGTGTGTGATAGAGGGGGTGTGTGAGATAGAGGGGGTGTGTGTGTGATAGAGGGGGTGTGTGAGATAGAGGGGGTGTGTGTGTGATAGAGGGTGTGTGTGTGATAGAGGGGGTGTGTGAGATAGAGGGGGTGTGTGTGATAGAGGGGGTGTGTGTGATAGAGGGGGTGTGTGAGATAGAGGGTGTGTGTGTGATAGAGGGGGTGTGTGTGATAGAGGGTGTGTGTGTGATAGAGGGGGTGTGTGTGATAGAGGGCGTGTGTGTGATAGAGGGGGTGTGTGAGATAGAGGGTGTGTGTGTGATAGAGGGGGTGTGTGAGATAGAGGGGGTGTGTGTGTGATAGAGGGGGTGTGTGAGATAGAGGGGGTGTGTGTGTGATAGAGGGTGTGTGTGTGATAGAGGGGGTGTGTGAGATAGAGGGGGTGTGTGTGATAGAGGGGGTGTGTGTGATAGAGGGGGTGTGTGAGATAGAGGGTGTGTGTGTGATAGAGGGGGTGTGTGTGATAGAGGGTGTGTGTGTGATAGAGGGGGTGTGTGTGATAGAGGGGGTGTGTGAGATAGAGGGTGTGTGTGTGATAGAGGGGGTGTGTGAGATAGAGGGGGTGTGTGAGATAGGGGGGTGTGTGTGATAGAGGGGGCGTGTGATAGAGGGGGTGTGTGTGATAGAGGGGGTGTGTGAGATAGGGGGGTGTGTGTGATAGAGGGGGCGTGTGATAGAGGGGGTGTGTGTGATAGAGGGGGTGTGTGAGATAGAGGGGGTGTGTGTGATAGAGGGGGTGTGTGTGTGATAGAGGGTGTGTGTGAGATAGAGGGGGTGTGTGTGAGATAGAGGGGGTGTGTGTGAGATAGAGGGGGTGTGTGAGATAGAGGGGGTGTGTGTGTGATAGAGGGTGTGTGTGTGATAGAGGGGGTGTGTGTGTGATAGAGGGTGTGTGTGTGATAGAGGGGGTGTGTGAGATAGAGGGGGTGTGTGTGATAGAGGGGGTGTGTGTGATAGAGGTGGTGTGTGAGATAGAGGGTGTGTGTGTGATAGAGGGGGTGTGTGAGATAGAGGGGGTGTGTGAGATAGGGGGGTGTGTGTGATAGAGGGTGTGTGTGTGATAGAGGGGGTGTGTGAGATAGAGGGGGTGTGTGTGATAGAGGGGGTGTGTGTGATAGAGGGGGTGTGTGAGATAGAGTGTGTGTGTGTGATAGAGGGGGTGTGTGAGATAGAGGGGGTGTGTGAGATAGGGGGGTGTGTGTGATAGAGGGGGCGTGTGATAGAGGGGGTGTGTGTGATAGAGGGGGTGTGTGAGATAGGGGGGTGTGTGTGATAGAGGGGGCGTGTGATAGAGGGGGTGTGTGTGATAGAGGGGGTGTGTGAGATAGAGGGGGTGTGTGTGATAGAGGGGGTGTGTGTGTGATAGAGGGTGTGTGTGAGATAGAGGGGGTGTGTGTGAGATAGAGGGGGTGTGTGTGAGATAGAGGGGGTGTGTGAGATAGAGGGGGTGTGTGTGTGATAGAGGGTGTGTGTGTGATAGAGGGGGTGTGTGTGTGATAGAGGGTGTGTGTGTGATAGAGGGGGTGTGTGAGATAGAGGGGGTGTGTGTGATAGAGGGGGTGTGTGTGATAGAGGTGGTGTGTGAGATAGAGGGTGTGTGTGTGATAGAGGGGGTGTGTGAGATAGAGGGGGTGTGTGAGATAGGGGGGTGTGTGTGATAGAGGGGGTGTGTGTGATAGAGGGGGTGTGTGTGATAGAGGTGGTGTGTGATATAGAGGGTGTGTGTGTGATAGAGGGGGTGTGTGAGATAGGGGGGTGTGTGTGATAGAGGGGGCGTGTGATAGAGGGGGTGTGTGTGATAGAGGGGGTGTGTGAGATAGAGGGGGTGTGTGTGAGATAGAGGGGGTGTGTGTGAGATAGAGGGGGTGTGTGTGAGATAGAGGGGGTGTGTGAGATAGAGGGGGTGTGTGTGATAGAGGGGGTGTGTGAGATAGAGGGGGTGTGTGAGATAGAGGGGGTGTGTGTGATAGAGGGGTGTGTTTGATAGAGGGTGTGTGTGTGATAGAGGGTATGTGTGAGATAGAGGGGCTGTGTGTGATAGAGGGGGTGTGTGAGATAGAGGGGGTGTGTGAGATAGAAGGGGTGTGTGTGAGATAGAGGGTGTGTGTGATAGAGGGTGTGTGTGTGATAGAGGGCGTGTGTGTGATAGAGGGTGTGTATGTGATAGAGGGGGTGTGTGAGATAGAGGGTGTGTGTGTGATAGAGGGGGAGTGTGTGATAGAGGGGGTGTGTGTGATAGAGGGGGTGTGTGAGATAGAGGGTATGTGTGTGATAGAGGGGGAGTGTGTGATAGAGGGGGTGTGTGTGATAGAGGGAGTGTGTGAGATAGCGGAGGTGTGTGTGAGATAGAGGGGGTGTGTGAGATAGAGGGGGTGTGTGTGTGATAGAGGGGGTGTGTGTGAGATAGAGGGGGTGTGTGAGATAGAGGGGGTGTGTGAGATAGAGGGGGTGTGTGTGTGATAGAGGGGGTGTGTGTGAGATAGAGGGGGCGTGTGAGATAGAGGGGGCGTGTGAGATAGAGGGGGTGTGTGTGATAGAGGGGGTGTGTGTGATAGAGGGGGTGTGTGTGATGGAGGGTGTGTGTGAGATAGAGGGTGTGTGTGATAGAGGGGGTGTGTGAGATAGAGGGGGTGTGTGAGATAGAGGGCATGTGTGTGATAGAGGGGGTGTGTGTGAGATAGAGGGGGTGTGTGAGATAGAGGTGGTGTGTGTGTGATAGAGGGTGTGTGTGATAGAGGGGGTGTGTGTGAGATAGAGGGGGTGTGTGAGATAGAGGGGGTGTGTGTGATAGAGGGGGTGTGTGTGAGATAGAGGGAGTGTGTGTGATAGAGGGGGTGTGTGAGATAGAGGGGGTGTGTGTGATAGAGGGGGTGTGTGTGATAGAGGGTGTGTGTGTGATAGAGGGGGTGTGTGTGATAGAGGGTTTGTGTGAGATAGAGGGGGTGTGTGAGATAGAGGGGGTGTGTGTGTGATAGAGGGGGTGTGTGTGAGATAGAGGGGGTGTGTGAGATAGAGGATGTGTGTCAGATAGAGGGGGTGTGTGAGATAGAGGGGGTGTGTGTGATGGAGGGTGTGTGTGAGATAGAGGGGGTGTGTGAGATAGAGAGGGTGCGTGTGAGATAGAGGGGGTGTGTGAGATAGAGGGGGTGTGTGTGATAGAGGGGGTGTGTGTGATAGAGGGGGTGTGTGTGATAGAGGGGGTGTGTGTGATGGAGGGTGTGTGTGAGATAGAGGGGGTGTGTGAGATAGAGGGGGTGCGTGTGAGATAGAGGGGGGGTGTGAGATAGAGGGGGTGTGTGTGTGATAGAGGGGGTGTGTGTGATAGAGGGGGTGTGTGAGATAGAGGGGGTGTGTGTGATAGAGGGGGTGTGTGTGATAGAGGGTGTGTGTGATAGAGGGGGTGTGTGTGATAGAGGGGGTGTGTGAGATAGAGGGTGTGTGTGAGATAGAGGGTGTCTGTGAGATAGAGGGTGTGTGTGTGAAGGAGGGGGTGTGTGTGATAGAGGGTGTGTGTGTGATAGAGGGGGTGTGTGTGATAGAGGGTGTGTGTGTGATAGAGGGGGTGTGTGAGATAGAGGGTGTGTGTGTGATAGAGGGGGTGTGTGTGATAGAGGAGGTGTGTGTGATAGAGGGGGTTTGTGTGATAGAGGGTGTGTGTGTGATAGAGGGTGTGTGTGTGATAGAGGAGGTGTGTGTGATAGAGGGTGTGTGTGTGATAGAGGGGGTGTGTGTGATAGAGGGTGTGTGTGTGATAGAAGGTGTGTGTGAGATAGAGGGAGTGTGTGTGTGATAGAGGGGGTGTGTGTGAGATAGAGGGTGTGTGTGTGATAGAGGGGGTGTGTGAGATAGAGGTGGTGTGTGAGATAGAGGGTGTGTGTGAGATAGAGGGTGTGTGTGATAGAGGGAGTGTGTGTGTGATAGAGGGGGTGTGTGTGAGATAGAGGGTGTGTGTGTGATAGAGGGGGTGTGTGAGATAGAGGGGGTGTGTGAGATAGAGGGGGTGTGTGTGATAGAGGGGGTGTGTGAGATAGAGGGTGTGTGTGATAGAGGGTGTGTGTGAGATCGAGGGTGTCTGTGAGATAGAGGGTGTGTGTGTGATAGAGGGTGTGTGTGTGATAGAGGGGGTGTGTGTGATAGAGGGGGTGTGTGTGATAGAGGGTGTGTGTGTGATAGAGGGGGTGTGTGAGATAGAGGGTGTGTGTGTGATAGAGGGTGTGTGTGATAGAGGGTGTGTGTGAGATAGAGGGGGTGTGTGAGATAGAGGGGGTGTGTGTGTGATAGAGGGAGTGTGTGAGATAGAGGGGGTGTGTGTGATAGAGGGTGTGTGTGCGATAGAGGGGGTGTGTGTGATAGAGGGGGTATGTGTGTGATTGAGGGGGTGTGTGAGATAGAGGGGGTGTGTGAGATAGAGGGTGTGTGTGTGATTGAGGGTGTCTGTGAGATAGAGGGTGTGTGTGTGATAGAGGGTGTGTGTGATAGAGGGTGTGTGTGAGATAGAGGGGGTGTGTGAGATAGAGGGGGTGTGTGTGTGATAGAGGGAGTGTGTGAGATAGAGGGGGTGTGTGTGATATAGGGTGTGTGTGCGATAGAGGGGGTGTGTGTGATAGAGGGGGTATGTGTGTGATTGAGGGGGTGTGTGAGATAGAGGGGGTGTGTGAGATAGAGGGTGTGTGTGTGATTGAGGGTGTCTGTGAGATAGAGGGTGTGTGTGCGATAGAGGGGGTGTGTGTGATAGAGGGGGTGTGTGTGTGATTGAGGGGGTGTGTGTGATAGAGGGGGTGTGTGTGAGATAGAGGGTGTGTGTGTGATAGAGGGTGTGTGTGTGATAGAGGGGGTGTGTGTGATAGAGGGGGTGTGTGTGATAGAGGGGGTGTGTGAGATAGAGGGGGTGTGTGTGATTGAGGGGGTGTGTGAGATAGAGGGGGTGTGTGTGATAGAGGGGGTGTGTGTGATAGAGGGGGTGTGTGTGATAGAGGGTGTGTGTGCGATAGAGGGGGTGTGTGTGATAGAGGGGGTGTGTGTGTGATTGAGGGGGTGTGTGAGATAGAGGGGGTGTGTGAGATAGAGGGTGTGTGTGTGATTGAGGGGGTGTGTGTGTGATTGAGGGGGTGTGTGTGTGATTGAGGGGGTGTGTGTGATAGAGTGGGTGTGTGTGATAGAGGGTGTGTGTGTGATAGAGGGGGTGTGTGAGATAGAGGGTGTGTGTGTGATAGAGGGTGTGTGTGTGATTGAGGGGGTGTGTGAGATAGAGGGGGTGTGTGAGATAGAGGGGGTGTGTGAGATAGAGGGGGTGTGTGTGATAGAGGGTGTGTGTGTGATAGAGGGTGTGTGTGTGATAGAGGGTGTGTGTGTGATAGAGGGGGTGTGTGAGATAGAGGGTGTGTGTGTGATAGAGGGTGTGTGTGTGATTGAGGGGGTGTGTGAGATAGAGGGGGTGTGTGAGATAGAGGGGGTGTGTGAGATAGAGGGGGTGTGTGTGATAGAGGGTGTGTGTGTGATAGAGGGTGTGTGTGTGATAGAGGGTGTGTGTGTGATAGAGGGGGTGTGTGTGATAGAGGGTGTGTGTGAGATAGAGGGTGTGTGTGATAGAGGGGGTGTGTGTGATAGAGGGGGTGTGTGTGATAGAGGGTGTGTGTGTGATAGAGGGTGTGTGTGAGATAGAGGGTGTGTTTGTGATAGAGGGTGTGTGTGTGATAGAGGGGATGTGTGAGATAGAGGGTGTGTGTGTGATAGAGGGGGTGTGTGTGATAGAGGGTGTGTGTGAGATAGAGGGTGTGTGTGATAGAGGGGGTGTGTGTGATAGAGGGGGTGTGTGTGATAGAGGGTGTGTGTGTGATAGAGGGTGTGTGTGAGATAGAGGGTGTGTTTGTGATAGAGGGTGTGTGTGTGATAGAGGGGATGTGTGAGATAGAGGGGGTGCGTGTGTGATAGAGGGGGTGTGTGTGATAGAGGGGGTGTGTGTGATAGAGGGGGTGTGTGAGATAGAGTTGGTGTGTGATAGAGGGGGTGTGTGATAGAGGGTGTGCGTGATAGAGGGTGTGTGTGTGATAGAGGGTGTGTGTGTGATAGAGGGTGTGTGTGTGATAGAGGGGGTGTGTGTGATAGAGGGTGTGTGTGAGATAGAGGGTGTGTGTGATAGAGGGGGTGTGTGTGATAGAGGGGGTGTGTGTGATAGAGGGTGTGTGTGTGATAGAGGGTGTGTGTGAGATAGAGGGTGTGTTTGTGATAGAGGGTGTGTGTGTGATAGAGGGGATGTGTGAGATAGAGGGGGTGCGTGTGTGATAGAGGGGGTGTGTGTGATAGAGGGGGTGTGTGTGATAGAGGGGGTGTGTGAGATAGAGGGGGTGTGTGATAGAGGGTGTGCGTGATAGAGGGTGTGTGTGTGATAGAGGGTGTGTGTGTGATAGAGGGGGTGTGTGTGATAGAGGGGGTGTGTGATAGAGGGTGTGCGTGATAGAGGGTGTGTGTGTGATAGAGGGTGTGTGTGTGATAGAGGGGGTGTGTGTGATAGAGGGGGTGTGTGTGATAGAGGGTGTGTGTGTGATAGAGGGGGTGTGTGTGATAGAGGGTGTGTGTGTGATAGAGGGGGTGTGTGTGATAGAGGGGGTGTGTGTGATAGAGGGGGTGTGTGAGATAGAGGGGGTGTGTGAGATAGAGGGTGTGTGTGTGATAGAGTGTGTGTGTGATAGAGGGTGTGTGTGTGATAGAGGGTGTGTGTGTGATAGAGGAGGTGTGTGTGATAGAGGGTGTGTGTGTGATAGAGGGTGTGTGTGTGATAGAGGGTGTGTGTGAGATAGAGGGGGTGTGTGTGATAGAGGGTGTGTGTGTGATAGAGGGTGTGTGTGAGATAGAGGGAGTGTGTGTGTGATAGAGGGTGTGTGTGTGATAGAGGGTGTGTGTGTGATAGAGGAGGTGTGTGTGATAGAGGGTGTGTGTGTGATAGAGGGGGTGTGTGTGATAGAGGGTGTGTGTGTGATAGAGGGTGTGTGTGAGATAGAGGGAGTGTGTGTGTGATAGAGGGGGTGTGTGTGAGATAGAGGGTGTGTGTGTGATAGAGGGGGTGTGTGAGATAGAGGGGTTGTGTGAGATTGAGGGTGTGTGTGAGATAGAGGGAGTGTGTGTGTGATAGAGGGGGGTGTGTTTGAGATAGAGGGTGTGTGTGTGATAGAGGGGGTGTGTGAGATAGAGGGGGTGTGTGTGATAGAGGGTGTGTGTGTGATAGAGGGAGTGTGGGTGTGATAGAGGGTGTGTGTGTGATAGAGGGGGTGTGTGTGATAGAGGGGGTGTGTGTGATAGAGGGTGTGTGTGAGATAGAGGGAGTGTGGGTGTGATAGAGGGGGTGTGTGAGATAGAGGGGGTGTGTGTGATAGAGAGGGTGTGTGTGAGATAGAGGGGGTGTGTGAGATAGAGGGGGTGTGTGTGAGATAGAGGGGGTGTGTGAGATAGAGGGGGTGTGTGAGATAGAGGGGGTGTGTGTGTGATAGAGGGGGTGTGTGAGATAGAGGGGGTGTGTGTGATAGAGGGTGTGTGTGCGATAGAGGGGGTGTGTGTGATAGAGGGTGTGTGTGAGATAGAGGGTGTGTGTGTGATAGAGGGTGTGTGTGTGATAGAGGGTGTGTGTGTGATAGAGGGTGTGTGTGTGATAGAGGGGGTGTGTGTGATAGAGGGTGTGTGTGTGATTGAGGGGGTGTGTGAGATAGAGGGGGTGTGTGAGATTGAGGGGGTGTGTGTGATAGAGGGGGTGTGTGTGATAGAGGGTGTGTGTGAGATAGAGGATGTGTGTGTGATAGAGGGGGTGTGTGAGATAGAGGGTATGTGTGAGATAGAGGGTGTGTGTGATAGAGGGGGTGTGTGAGATTGAGGGGGTGTGTGCGATAGAGGGGGTGTGTGTGATAGAGGGTGTGTGTGAGATAGAGGGTGTGTGTGTGATAGAGGGTGTGTGTGTGATAGAGGGGGTGTGTGTGATAGAGGGTGTGTGTGTGATTGAGGGTGTGTGTGAGATAGAGGGGGTGTGTGAGATTGAGGGGGTGTGTGTGATAGAGGGGGTGTGTGTGATAGAGGGTGTTAGTGAGATAGAGGATGTGTGTGTGATAGAGGGGGTGTGTGAGATAGAGGGTATGTGTGAGATAGAGGGTGTGTGTGATAGAGGGCGTGTGTGAGATAGAGGGGGTGTGTGTGATAGAGGGGGTGTGTGTGAGATAGAGGGTGTGTGTGTGATAGAGGGGGTGTGTGTGAGATAGAGGTTGTGTGTGTGATAGAGGGGGTGTGTGAGATAGAGGATGTGTGTGTGATAGAGGGGCTGTGTGAGATAGAGGGTGTGTGTGAGATAGAGGGTGTGTGTAAGATAGAGGGTGTGTGTGTGATAGAGGGGGGTGTGTGATATAGAGGGTGTGTGTGAGATAGAGGGTGTGTGTGTGATAGAGGGGGTGTGTGTGATAGAGGGTGTGTGTGTGATAGAGGGGGTGTGTGTGAGATAGAGGGTGTGTGTGAGATAGAGGGTGTGTGTGTGATAGAGGGGGTGTGCGTGATAGAGGGGGTGTGTGTGATAGAGTGGGTGTGTGTGATAGAGGGTGTGTGTGAGATAGAGGGGGTGTGTGTGATAGAGGGGGTGTGTGTGATAGAGGGGGTGTGTGAGATAGAGTGGGTGTGTGTGATAGAGGGGGTGTGTGTGATAGAGGGGTTGTGTGTGAGATAGAGGGTGTGTGTGTGATAGAGGGGGTGTGTGTGAGATAGAGGGTGTGTGTGTGATAGAGGGGGTGTGTGTGATAGAGGGGGTGTGTGAGATAGAGGGTGTGTGTGTGATAGAGGGTGTGTGTGTGAGATAGAGGGTGTGTGTGTGATAGAGGGGGTGTGTGTGATAGAGGGGGTGTGTGTGATAGAGGGGGTGTGTGTGATAGAGGGTGTGTGTGTGAGATAGAGGGTGTGTGTGTGTGATAGAGGGGGTGTGTGTGAGATAGAGGGGGGGTGTGAGATAGAGGGGGTGTGTGTGAGATAGAGGGTGTGTGTGATAGAGGGGGGGTGTGTGATAGAGGGGGTGTGTGTGAGATAGAGGGGGTGTGAGTGATCGAGGGTGTGTGTGAAATAGAGGGGGTGTGTGAGATAGAGGGGGTGTTTGTGAGATAGAGGGTGTGTGTGATAGAGGGGGTTTGTGTGATAGAGGGGGGGTGTGTGATAGAGGGGGTGTGTGTGTGATAGAGGGGGTGTGTGTGATAGAGGGTGTGTGTGAGATAGAGGGTGTGTGTGTGATAGAGGGGGTGTGTATGATAGAGGGGGTGTGTGAGATAGAGGGGGTGTGTGAGATAGAGGGGGTGTGTGTGATAGAGGGTGTGTGAGATAGAGGGGGTGTGTGTGATAGAGGGTGTGTGTGTGATATAGGGGGTGTGTGTGATAGAGGGGGTGTGTGTGTGATCGAGGGTGTGTGTGATAGAGGGGGGTTGTGAGATAGAGGGGGTGTGTGTGTGATAGAGCGTGTGTGTGTGATAGAGGGGGTGTGTGAGATAGAGTGGGTGTGTGTGATAGAGGGGATGTGTGTGATAGAGGGGGTGTGTGAGATAGAGGGGGTGTGTGTGATAGAGGGGGTGTGTGAGATAGAGTGGGTGTGTGTGATAGAGGGGATGTGTGAGATAGAGGGGGTGTGTGAGATAGAGGGGGTGTGTGTGATAGAGGGTGTGTGTCAGATAGAGGGGGTGTGTGTGATAGAGGGGGTGTGTGTGTGATAGAGGGTGTGTGTGATAGAGGGGGTGTGTGAGATAGAGGGGGTTTGTGTGATAGAGGGTGTGTGAGATAGAGGGGGTGTGTGTGATAGAGGGGGTGTGTGTGATAGAGGGTGTGTGTGAGATAGAGGGTGTGTGTGTGATAGAGGGGGTGTGTGTGATAGAGGGGGTGTGTGAGATAGAGGGGGTGTGTGAGATAGAGGGGGTGTGTGTGATAGAGGGGGTGTGAGATAGCGGGGGTGTGTGAGATTGAGGGGGTGTGTGTGATAGAGGGGGTGTGTGTGATAGAGGGTGTGTGTGAGATAGAGGGGGTGTGTGTGATAGAGGGGGTGTGTGAGATAGAGGGGGTGTGTGTGATAGAGGGTGTGTGAGATAGAGGGGGTGTGTGTGATAGAGGGTGTGTGTGAGATAGAGGGGGTGTGTGTGATAGAGGGGGTGTGTGTGATAGAGGGGGTGTGTGAGATAGAGGGGGTGTGTGTGATAGAGCGGGTGTGTGAGATAGAGGGGGTGTGTGTGATAGAGGGGGTGTGTGATAGAGGGGGTGTGTGAGATAGAGGGTGTGTGTGATAGAGGGTGTGTGTGATAGATGGTGTGTGTGAGATAGAA